>NC_087395.1:10145000-10385000 GCF_031307605.1 Tribolium castaneum | reverse complement strand
TGCATCTGCCCCATAAAAGTTCATTAGTTTCGAATGATAAATTCGTTTGAAATAAACAGTGCTGGTCAAAACTATAATGTAAATTATTTCTTTGAGACGAAATTTAAAGTTTTCATTAAGTTTTATACAAGTTTACTCTATTCTAAGTAAAGGAGTAATCAGGATAAATTGCTTTTATCTAGAGTAATATATAATTTGCAGTTTTCAGCCAGAATAAGACGTTTTTAATCTTTTTAATGTAAGTTTTCGTGTTCAAGACAAAAGATCGTCTAAAATAAGCAGTTTTTGTCCAGACTGAAACGTAATTCGAATTTCTGTGCCTGAATAAGGGGTTTTCAGTTTCTTTGATGTAAGGTTTCTTGTTTGTAACAATGAATTAACAAAAATATTTGGTTTTTATCCAAACTGTGGCATGAATCAGCTTTAAGACTATAACGCAAATCTTTTGTTTTGTGCTAAAATAAGACGTTTTTAGTCAGTTTGATATAAGTTTTCTTGTTC
Organism: Tribolium castaneum; assembly: GCF_031307605.1. NCBI lineage: Eukaryota > Metazoa > Arthropoda > Insecta > Coleoptera > Tenebrionidae > Tribolium > Tribolium castaneum. The sequence goes on along the minus strand of NC_087395.1, from coordinate 10,384,499 downwards.
AAAGCAAAATATTGTCGAAAATCAACCGTTTTTGTCTAAACTGATACAAAATTCGGTGGTTTGTGTCCGAATACAAAGTTTTCAGATGCTTTAATGTTAGGTTTGCTGCTTCTAACAAAGAATCAACGAAAATATTTTGTTTTAATACAAACTGCAATATAAAATGTCTTCATAGGACAAAACATGATGTTTGGCATCTGTTTAATAAAAATTTACTCGTTTGGAAGCATAGAATCATTTCAAATAAGCTATTCTCGTCGAAACTATAATGTAATTAGTATTTTGTGCTAGAATACAGCGTTTTTGTTAGATTTATTAACAATTTTGTCTATTTTAAGCAATGAAACGAATAGGATTAGCTGCCTTTATCTAAAGTGATACATAAATTGCTCTTTTATGCCAGATTAATACGTTTTTAGTCTGTTCGATGTAAGTTTTCTTGTTCAAAGCAAAAGATCGTCTAAAATAAGCCGTTTTTGTTTGAACTGATGAACAATTCAGACTGAGAGTCAACAAAAATAATTTATTTTAATCCAAACTGATACTTTTTGACTCTATAAAAGTCCTATAAGAGTCCGAGATACGCCGTTCTCGTCAAGTCTATAACGTAATTCGTTTTTTTGTGTCAGAATACGACGTTTTCTGTCTGTTTAATATAAGTTTTTAATAATAATAATAATAATAATAACAATAATAATAATAATAATAATAATAATAATAATAATAATAATAATAGTAATAATAATAATAATAATAAAAATAATTATACTAATAATAGTAATAATAATAATAATAATAATAAAAATAATAATAGTAATAAAAGTAAGCTTAGTTTTCTAAGCAAAAATAAAGCTTATTTTGTGTTATATGAGCGTTTTCTCATTTCTATGCAAGAAATCATCTGTGATCTGTGTTTTTAGGCAAGAAGTTGTCTAAAATTAATAACTCATTTTAAAACTGGTATAAAAACATTTAGTATACAAAAGTTAATAATAATAATAATAATAATAATAATAATAATAATAATAATAATAATAATAAAAATAGTAATAATAATAATAATAATAATAATAATAATAATAAAAATAATAATAATAGTAATAAAAGTAAGCTTAGTTTTCTAAGCCAAAATGAAGTTTTTTTTTTGTGTTATATGAGCGTTTTCTCATTTCTATGCAAGAGATCATCTGTGATCTGTGTTTTTAGGCAAGAAATTGAATAATATTAATAACTCGTTTTAAAACTGATATAAAAACATTTACTATACAAAAGTTAATAATAATAATAATAATAAAAATAATAATAATAATAATAATAATAATAATAATAATAATAATAGTAATAAATAAAATAATAATAATAATAATAATAATAATAATAATAATAATAATAATAATAATAATAATAATAATGATAATAATACTTATAATAATGAATTTCTTTCTAAATTAAAGCTTAGTTTTTCTAAGCAAAAATGATGCTTATTTTGTGTTATCTGAGCGTTATCTCATTTCTATGCAAGAGATCATCTGTGATCTGTGTTTTTAGGCAAGAAATTGTCTAAAACTAATAACTCATTTTAAAACTGGTATAAAAACATTTACTATATAAAAGTTATAATCGGTTTTTAATAATAATAATATTAATAATAATAATAATAATAATTATAATAATAATAATAATAATAATAATAGTAATAATAATAATAATAATAAAAATAATAATAATAATAGTAATAAAAGTAAGCTTAGTTTTCTAAGCAAAAATGAAGCTTATTTTGTGTTATATGAGCGTTTTCTCATTTCTATGCAAAAGATCATGTGTGATCAGTGTTTTTAGGCAATCTTAGCCATTTTATAGTTTTTAGGCAAGAAATTGGCTAAAATTAATCACTCATTTTAAAACTGGTATAAAAACAATACTATACAAAAGTTATAATCGGTTTTTAATAGTAATAATAATAATAATAATAATAATAATAATAATAATAATAATAATAATAATAATAATAATAACAATAATAATAATAATAATAATAATAATAATAATAATAACAATAATAATAATAATAATAGTAATAAAAGTATGCTTAGTTTTCTAAGCCAAAATGAAGCTTATTTTGTGTGTTATATGAGTGTTTTCTCATTTCTATGCAAGAAATCATCTGTGATCTGTGTTTTTAGGCAAGAAATTGTCTAAAATTAATAACTCATTTTAAAACTGGTATAAAAACATTTACTATACAAAAGTTAATAATAATAATAATAATAATAATAATAATAATAGTAATAGTAACAAAAGTAATAATAATAATAATACTTTTAATAAGGAAAAATGGAGCTTATTTTGTGTGTTACATGAGCGTTTTCTCATTTCTATGCAAAAGATCATGTGTGATGTGTGTTTTTAGGCAATCTAAGCCATTTTATAGTTTTTAATATTTAACAAAAATTTGCTTTAAAATAATATGTTTGAAAAACTGAAATTAAACTAAATTAATTGTGTCTAACACTTTAGTAGAGGAAAAAGGAGGAGACATAAAAGTCACTAAAGTCTTAGAGTTGTCTTTAGTCGTCATATTAATAACAATAACATTTATAATAACGATACTAGTAGTACTAAATTTGCTTATATGCAAGCGCTTAATTAAGGTAACAGTTTTTTTGTTTTTTGCTTATATCTCGAAAACAGTTACTCCTATCAATTTTTACTTTTTCACCAAAATTAAAGGTGATAAAATTTCCTACAAAATAGTTATTTGCATTTTTCATGTAGAACTAACCATAAGCGAGATATAAGTTTGAAAATAATTAATAATTAAAAAAAAGTGTTTTAACAGAAAATGTTTTGTGATTTATAATACACTTAATTTATTGGGTCCAATACTTTATTAGAAGAAAAAAGAGGTGACATAAAAGTTACCAAAGTCTTCAGAGTCGTTTTTAGTCGTCATATTAATAACAATAACATTAATAATAATAATAATGCTGCATTTTCGTCTTCGTCTCAAACATTGAAAACTGAATTACATTTTTGTTCAGTAACAGTTACAGTTTTCTTATTGGTTTTTTGCTTATATCTCGAAAACAGTTACTCCTATCAATTTTTATCTTTCTTTCAAAATTAAAGCTGATAAAATTTCCTACAAAATGGTTATTTGCATTTTTCTTGTAGGACCAACCATAAGCGAGTTATAGAGTTGGATATAAATAATATTTAACAAAAACTTGCTTTAAAATAAAATGTTTGAAAAACTAAAATTAAACTAAATTAATTGTGTCTAACACTTTAGTAGAGGAAAAAGGAGAAGACATAAATGTCACTAAAGGTTTCAGAGTCGTCTTTAGTCGTCATATTAATAGCAATAACATTAATAATAATACTACTAATAGTACTAAATTTGCTTACAAGCAAACGCTTAATTAAGGTAACAGTTTTTTGCTTTCTTGCTTATATCTCGAAAATAGTTACTTATATCAATTTTTATCTTTTTACTAAAATTAAAGCTGATAAAATTTTCTACAAAATAGTTGTTTGCATTTTTCATGTAAGACTAACCATAAGCGAGATATAAGTTTAAAAATTATTAATATTTAAAAAAAAAGTGCTTTAACAGAAAATGTCTTGTGATTTAAAATACACTTAATTTATTGGGTCCAATACTTTATTAGAAGAAAAAGGAGGTGACATAAAAGTCGCTGAAGTCTTCAGAGTCGTTTTTAAATGCTGCATTTTCGTCTTCGTCTCAAACATTGAAAACTGAATTACATTTTTGTTCAGTAACTGTAACAGTTTTTACTTTGGTTTTTTGCTTATATCTCGAAAACAATTACTCCTATCAATTTTTATCGTTTTTTCCAAATTAAAGCTGATAAAATTTCCTACAAAATAGTTATTTGCATTTCTTTTGTAAGACCAACCATAAGCGAGTTATAGAGTTGGATATAAATAATCTTTAACAAAAATTTGCTTTAAAATAAAATGTTTGAAAAACCGAAATTAAACTAAATTAATTGAGTCTAACACTTTAGTATAGGAAAAAGGAGAAGACATAAAGGTCACTAAAGTCTTCAGAGTCGTTTTTAGTCGTCATATTAATAACAATAACATTAATAATAATAATACCAATAGTACTAAATTTGCTTATATGCAAGCGCTTAATTAAGGTAACAGTTTTTTGGTTTCTAGCTTATATCTCGAAAACAGATACTCCTATCAATTTTTACCTTTTTACCAAAATTAAAAGTGATAAAATTTCCTACAAAATAGTTATTTGCATTTTTCATGTAGAACTAACCATAAGCGAGATATAAGTTTGAAAATAATTAATAATTAAAAAAAAATGTGTTTTAACAAAAAATGTCTTGTGATTTAAAATACACTTAATTTATTGGGTCCAATACTTAATTAGAAGAAAAAGGAGGTGACAGTAAATGCTGCATTTTCGTCTTCGTCTGAAACATTGAAAACTGAATTACATTTTTGTTCAGTAACTGTCGTCGATGACGAAAATGCAGCATTTACAAACGACTCTAAAAACTTCAGTGACTTTTATGACATCTCCTTTTTCCTCTACTAAAGTGTTAGTTTAATTTAGTTTAATTTCAGTTTTTTAAACATTTTATTTTAAAGCAAATTTTTGTTAAATATTAATTATATCCAACTCTATAACTCGCTTATGGTTAGTCCTACAAGAAAAATGCAAACAACTATTTTGTAGAAAATTTTATCAGCTTTAATTTTGGATGAAAGATAAAAATTGATAGGAGTAACTGTTTTCGAGATATAAGCAAAAAACAAAAAAACTGTTACCTTAATTAAGCGCTTGCATATAAGCAAATTTAGTACTACTAGTATTGTTATTATTAATGTTATTGTTATTAATATGACGACTAAAGACAACTCTAAGACTTTATTGACTTTTATGTCTCCTCCTTTTTCCTCTACTAAAGTGTTAGGCACAATTAATTTAGTTTAATTTCAGTTTTTTAAACATTATATTTTAAAGCAAATTTTTGTTAAATATTATTTATATCCAACTCTATAACTCGCTTATGGTTGGTCCTACAAGAAAAATGCAAATAACGATTTTGTAGTAAATTTTATCAGCTTTAATTTTGAAAAAAAGATAAAAATTGATAGGAGTAACAGTTTTCGAGATATAAGCAAAAAACCAATAAGAAAACTGTAACTGTTACTGAACAAAAATGTAATTCAGTTTTCAATGTTTAAGACGATGACGAAAATGCAGCATTTACAAACGACATTAAGACTTCAGTGACCTATATGTCACCTCTTTTTTCTTCTAATAAAGTCTTGGACCCAATAAATTAAGTGTATTTTAAATCACAAGACATTTTCTGTTGAAGCACTTTTTTTTTAATTTTAATTATTTTCAAACTTATATCTCGCTTATGGTTAGTCCTACATGAAAAATGCAAATAACTATTTTGTAGAAAATTTTATCAGTTTAATTTTAGTAAAAAGATAAAAATTGATAGGAGTAACTGTTTTCGAGATTTAAGCAAGAAACCAAAAAACTGTTACCTTAATTAAGCGCTTGCCAACTAAATTAAGTGTATTTTAAATCACAAGGCATTTTCTGTTAAAGCACTTTTTTTTAAATATTAATTATTTTCAAACTTATATCTCGCTTATGGTTAGTCCTACATGAAAAATGCAAACTACTATTTTGTAGGAAATTTTATCAGATTTAATTTTAGTAAAAAGATAATAAAAATTGATTGGAGTAACTGTTTTCGAGATATAAGCAAGAAACCAAAAAACTGTTACCTTAATTAAGCGTTTGCATATAAGCAAATTTAGTACTTTTAGTATTATTATTATTAAATGCAAAAAAAATGCAAAAAACTATTTTGTAGGAAATTTTATCAGTTTTAATTTGAAAGAAAGATAAAAATTGATAGGAGTAAATGTTTTCGAGATATAAGCAAAAAACCAAAGTGAAAACTGTTACAGTTACTGAACAAAAATGTAATTCAGTTTTCAATGTTTAAGACGAAGACGAAAATGCAGCATTTACTGTCACCTCTTTTGTCTACTAATTAAGTATTGGACCCAATAAATTAAGTGTATTTTAAATCACAAGACATTTTCTGTTAAAGCACATTTTTTTTTAATTATTAATTATTTTTAAACTTATATCTCGTTTATGGTTAGTTCTACATGAAAAATGCAAATAACTATTTTGTAGGAAATTTTATCAGCTTTAATTTTAGTGAAAAGGTAAAAATTAATAGGAGTAATTGTTTTCGAGATATAAGCAAGAAACTGTTACCTTAATTAAGCGCTTGCATATAAACAAATTTAGTAATATTATTATTATTATTATTAATGTTATTGTTATTAATATGACGACTAAAAACGACTCTCAAGACTTTGGTGACTTTTATGTCTTTTCCTTTTTCCTCAAGTAAAGTGTTAGACAAAATTAATTTAGTTTAATTTCAGTATATCAAACATTTTATTTTAAAGCAAATTTTTGTTAAATATTATTTATATCTATCTCTATAACTTGCTTATGCTTGGTCCTACAAGAAAAATACAAATAACTATTTTGTAGGAATATTTATCAGCTTTAATTTTAGTAAAAAGATAAAAATTGATAGGAGTAACTGTTTTCGAGATATAAGCAAGAAACCAAAAAACTGTTACCTTAATAAAGCGCTTGCATATAAGCAAATTTAGTACTATTAGTATTATTATTATTAATGTTATTGTTATTAATATGACGACTAAAAACCACTCTCAAAACTTTGGTGACTTTTATGTATTCTCCTTTTTCCTCAACTAAAGTGTTAGTCTTAATTAATTTAGTTTAATTTCGGTTTTTCAAACATTTTATTTTAAAGCAAATTTTTGTTAAAGATTATTTATATCCAACTCTATACCTCGCTTATGGTTGGTCCTACAAAAAAAATGCCAATAACTATTTTGTAGGAAATTTTATCAGCTTTGATTTTGAAAGAAAGATAAAAATTGATAGGAATAACTGTTTTCGAGATATAAGCAAAAAACCAATAAGAAAACTGTAACTGTTACTAAACAAAAATGTAATTCAGTATTCAATGTTTGAGACAAAGACGAAAATGCAGCATTTAAAATCGACTCTGAAGACTTCAGTGACTTTTATGTCACCTCCTTTTTCTTCTAATAATGTATTGGACCCATTAAATTAAGTGTATTTTAAATCACAAGACATTTTCTGTTAAAGCACTTTTTTTTTAAATATTAATTATTTTCAAACTTATATCTCGCTTATGGTTAGTCCTACATAAAAAATGCAAATAACTATTTTGTAGGAAATTTTATCAGCTTTAATTTTGAAAGAAAGATAAAAATTGATAGTAGTAATTGTTTTCGAGATATAAGCAAAAAACTAAAGTAAAAACTGTTACAGTTACTGAACAAAAATGTAATTCAGTTTTCAATGTTTGAGACGAAGACGAAAATGCAGCATTTAAAAACGACTCTGAAGACTTCAGCGACTTTTATGTCACCTCCTTATTCTTCTAATAAAGTATTGGACCCAATAAATTAAGTGTATTTTAAATCACAAGACATTTTCTGTTAAAGGACTTTTTTTTAAATATTAATAATTTTCAAACTTACATCTCGCTTATGGTTAGTCCTACATGAAAAATGCAAATAACTATTTTGTAGGAAATTTTATCAGCTTTAATTTTAGTAAACAGATAAAAATTGATAGGAGTAACTGTTTTCGAGATATAAGCAAGAAACCAAAAAACTGTTACCTTAATAAAGCGCTTGCATATAAGCAAATTTAGTACTATTAGTATTATTATTATTAATGTTATTGTTATTAATATGACGACTAAAAACGACTCTGAAGACTTTGGTGACTTTTATGTCTTCTCCTTTTTCCTATACTAAAGTTTTAGACACAATTAATTTAGTTTAATTTCAGTATTTCAAACATTTTATTTTAAAGCAAATTTTTGTTAAATATTATTTATATCTATCTCTATAACTCGCTTATGCTTGGTCCTACAAGAGAAATACAAATAACTATTTTGTAGGAAATTTTATCAGCTTTAATTTTAGTAAAAAGATAAAAATTGATAGGAGTAACTGTTTTCGAGATATAAGCAAGAAACCAAAAAACTGTTACCTTAATAAAGCGCTTGCATATAAGCAAATTTAGTACTATTAGTATTATTATTATTAATGTTATTGTTATTAATATGACGACTAAAAACGACTCTAAAGACTTTGGTGACTTTTATGTCTTCTCCTTTTTCCTATACTAAAGTTTTAGACACAATTAATTTAGTTTAATTTCAGTATTTCAAACATTTTATTTTAAAGCAAATTTTTGTTAAATATTATTTATATCTATCTCTATAACTCGCTTATGCTTGGTCCTACAAGAGAAATACAAATAACTATTTTGTAGGAAATTTTATCAGCTTTAATTTTAGTAAAAAGATAAAAATTGATAGGAGTAACTGTTTTCGAGATATAAGCAAGAAACCAAAAAACTGTTACCTTAATAAAGCGCTTGCATATAAGCAAATTTAGTACTATTAGTATTATTATTATTAATGTTATTGTTATTAATATGACGACTAAAAACCACTCTCAAAACTTTGGTGACTTTTATGTCTTCTCCTTTTTCCTCAACTAAAGTGTTAGTCTTAATTAATTTAGTTTAATTTCGGTTTTTCAAACATTTTATTTTAAAGCAAATTTTTGTTAAAGATTATTTATATCCAACTCTATACCTCGCTTATGGTTGGTCCTACAAAAAAAATGCCAATAACTATTTTGTAAGAAATTTTATCAGCTTTGATTTTAAAAGAAAGATAAAAATTGATAGGAATAACTGTTTTCGAGATATAAGCAAAAAACCAATAAGAAAACTGTAACTGTTACTAAACAAAAATGTAATTCAGTATTCAATGTTTGAGACAAAGACGAAAATGCAGCATTTAAAATCGACTCTGAAGACTTCAGTGACTTTTATGTCACCTCCTTTTTCTTCTAATAATGTATTGGACCCAATAAATTAAGTGTATTTTAAATCACAAGACATTTTCTGTTTAAGCACTTTTTTTTAAATATTAATAATTTTCAAACTTACATCTCGCTTATGGTTAGTCCTACATGAAAAATGCAAATAACTATTTTGTAGGAAATTTTATCAGCTTTAATTTTAGTAAACAGATAAAAATTGATAGGAGTAACTGTTTTCGAGATATAAGCAAGAAACCAAAAAACTGTTACCTTAATAAAGCGCTTGCATATAAGCAAATTTAGTACTATTAGTATTATTATTATTAATGTTATTGTTATTAATATGACGACTAAAAACGACTCTGAAGACTTTGGTGACTTTTATGTCTTCTCCTTTTTCCTATACTAAAGTGTTAGACACAATTAATTTAGTTTAATTTCAGTATTTCAAACATTTTATTTTAAAGCAAATTTTTGTTAAATATTATTTATATCTATCTCTATAACTCGCTTATGCTTGGTCTTACAAGAAAAATACAAATAACTATTTTGTAGGAATTTTTATCAGCTTTAATTTTAGTAAAAAGATAAAAATTGATAGGAGTAACTGTTTTCGAGATATAAGCAAGAAACCAAAAAACTGTTACTTTAATAAAGCGCTTGCATATAAGCAAATTTAGTACTATTAGTATTATTATTATTAATGTTATTGTTATTAATATGACGACTAAAAACGACTCTCAAGACTTTGGTGACTTTTATGTCTTCTCCTTTTTCCTCAACTAAAGTGTTAGTTTTAATTAATTTAGTTTAATTTCGGTTTTTTAAACATTTTATTTTAAAGCAAATTTTTGTTAAAGATTATTTATATCCAACTCTATAACTCGCTTATGGTTAGTCCTACAAAAAAAATGCCAATAACTATTTTGTAGGAAATTTTATCAGCTTTGATTTTGAAAAAAAGATAAAAATTGATAGGAGTAACTGTTTTCGAGATATAAGCAAAAAACCAATAAGAAAACTGTAACTGTTACTAAACAAAAATGTAATTCAGTTTTCAATGTTTGAGACATAGACGAAAATGCAGCATTTAAAATCGACTCTGAAGACTTCAGTGACTTTTATGTCACCTCCTTTTTCTTCTAATAAAGTATTGGACCCATTAAATTAAGTGTATTTTAAATCACAAGACATTTTCTGTTAAAGCACGTTTTTTTTAAATATTAATTATTTTCAAACTTATATCTCGCTTATGGTTAGTCCTACATGAAAAATGCAAATTACTATTTTGTAGGAAATTTTATCAGCTTTAATTTTAGTAAAAAGATAAAAATTGATAGGAGTAACTGTTTTCGAGATATAAGCAAGAAACCAAAAAACTGTTACCTTAATTAAGCGCTTGCATATAAGCAAATTTAGTACTAAAAACAACTCTGAAGACTTTGGTGATTTTTATGTCTTCTCCTTTTTCCTCTACTAAAGTGTTAGACCCAATTAATTTACTTTAATATCGGTTTTTCAAACATTTTATTTTAAAGCAAATTTTTGTTAAAGATTATTTATATCCAACTCTATAACTCGCTTATGGTTGGTCTTACAAAAGAAATGCAAATAACTATTTTGTTGGAAATTTTATCAGCTTTAATTTTGAAAAAAAGATAAAAATTGATAGGAGTAATTGTTTTCGAGATATAAGCAAAAAACCAAAGTGAAAACTGTTACAGTTACTGAACAAAAATGTAATTCAGTTTTCAATGTTTGAGACGAAGACGAAAATGCAGCATTTAAAAACGACTCTGAAGACTTCAGTGACTTTTATGTCACCTCCTTTTTCTTCTAATAGAGTATTGGTCCCAATAAATTAAGTGTATTTTAAATCACAAGACATTTTCTGTTAAAGCACTTTTTTTTTAAATATTAATTATTTTCAAACTTCTATCTCGCTTATGGTTAGTCCTACATAAAAAATGCAAATAACTATTTTGTAGGAAATTTTATCAGCTTTAATTTTAGTAAAAAGATAAAAATTGATAGGAGTAACTGTTTTCGAGATATAAGCAAGAAACTGTTACCTTAATTAAGCGCTTGCATATAAGCAAATTTAGTAATATTAGTATTATTATTATTAATGTTATTGTTATTAATATGACGACTAAAGACAACTCTAAGACTTTTGTGACTTTTATGTCTTCTCCTTTTTCCTCTACTAAAGTGTTAGACACAATTAATTTAGTTTAATTCCGGTTTTTCAAGCATTTTATTTTAAAGCAAATTTTTGTTAAATATTATTTATATCCAACTCTATAACTCGTTTATGCTTGGTCCTACAAGAAAAATGTAAATAACTATTTGAATGGAAATTTTATCAGCTTTAATTTTGAAAGAAAGATAAAATTTGATAGGAGTAACTGTTTTCGAGATATAAGCAAAAAACCAATAAGAAAACTGTAACTGTTACTGAACAAAAATGTAACTCAGTTTTCAATGTTTGAGACGAAGACAAAAATGCAGCATTTAAAAACGACTCTGAAGACGTCAGTGACTTTTATGTCACCTCCTTTTTTTTCTAATAAAGTATTGGACCCAATAAATTAAGTGTATTTTAAATCACAAGACATTTTCTGTTAAAGCACTTTTTTTTAAATATTAATTATTTTCAAACTTATATCTCGCTTATGGTTAGTCCTACATGAAAAATGCAAATAACTATTTTGTAGGAAATTTTATCAGCTTTAATTTTAGTAAAATGATAAAAATTGATAGGAGTAACTGTTTTCGAGATATAATCAAGAAACCAAAAAACTGTTACCTTAATTAAGCGTTTGCATATAAGCAAATTTAGTATTATTAGTATTATTATTATTAATGTTATTGTTATTAATATGACGATTAAAAACGACTCTGAAGACTTTGGTGACTTTTACGTCTCCTCCTTTTTCCTCTACTAAAGAGTTAGACCCAATTAATTTAGTTTAATTTCGGTTTTTCAAACATTTTATTTTAAAGCAAATTTTTGTTAAATATTATTTATATCTATCTCTATAACTCGCTTATGCTTGGTCCTACAAGAAAAATACAAATAACTATTTTGTAGGAAATTTTATCAGCTTTAATTTTAGTAAAAAGATAAAAATTGATAGGAGTAACTGTTTTCGAGATATAAGCAAGAAACCAAAAAACTGTTACCTTAATAAAGCGCTTGCATATAAGCAAATTTAGTACTATTAGTATTATTATTATTAATGTTATTGTTATTAATATGACGACTAAAAACCACTCTCAAAACTTTGGTGACTTTTATGTCTTCTCCTTTTTCCTCAACTAAAGTGTTAGTCTTAATTAATTTAGTTTAATTTCGGTTTTTCAAACATTTTATTTTAAAGCAAATTTTTGTTAAAGATTATTTATATCCAACTCTATACCTCGCTTATGGTTGGTCCTACAAAAAAAATGCCAATAACTATTTTGTAGGAAATTTTATCAGCTTTGATTTTGAAAGAAAGATAAAAATTGATAGGAATAACTGTTTTCGAGATATAAGCAAAAAACCAATAAGAAAACTGTAACTGTTACTAAACAAAAATGTAATTCAGTATTCAATGTTTGAGACAAAGACGAAAATGCAGCATTTAAAATCGACTCTGAAGACTTCAGTGACTTTTATGTCACCTCCTTTTTCTTCTAATAATGTATTGGACCCAATAAATTAAGTGTATTTTAAATCACAAGACATTTTCTGTTTAAGCACTTTTTTTTAAATATTAATAATTTTCAAACTTACATCTCGCTTATGGTTAGTCCTACATGAAAAATGCAAATAACTATTTTGTAGGAAATTTTATCAGCTTTAATTTTAGTAAACAGATAAAAATTGATAGGAGTAACTGTTTTCGAGATATAAGCAAGAAACAAAAAACTGTTACCTTAATAAAGCGCTTGCATATAAGCAAATTTAGTACTATTAGTATTATTATTATTAATGTTATTGTTATTAATATGACGACTAAAAACGACTCTGAAGACTTTGGTGACTTTTATGTCTTCTCCTTTTTCCTATACTAAAGTGTTAGACACAATTAATTTAGTTTAATTTCAGTATTTCAAACATTTTATTTTAAAGCAAATTTTTGTTAAATATTATTTATATCTATCTCTATAACTCGCTTATGCTTGGTCCTACAAGAAAAATACAAATAACTATTTTGTAGGAATTTTTATCAGCTTTAATTTTAGTAAAAAGATAAAAATTGATAGGAGTAACTGTTTTCGAGATATAAGCAAGAAACCAAAAAACTGTTACCTTAATAAAGCGCTTGCATATAAGCAAATTTAGTACTATTAGTATTATTATTATTAATGTTATTGTTATTAATATGACGACTAAAAACGACTCTCAAGACTTTGGTGACTTTTATGTCTTCTCCTTTTTCCTCAACTAAAGTGTTAGTTTTAATTAATTTAGTTTAATTTCGGTTTTTCAAACATTTTATTTTAAAGCAAATTTTTGTTAAAGATTATTTATATCCAACTCTATAACTCGCTTATGGTTGGTCCTACAAAAAAAATGCCAATAACTATTTTGTAGGAAATTTTATCAGCTTTGATTTTGAAAGAAAGATAAAAATTGATAGGAGTAACTGTTTTCGAGATATAAGCAAAAAACCAATAAGAAAACTGTAACTGTTACTAAACAAAAATGTAATTCAGTTTTCAATGTTTGAGACATAGACGAAAATGCAGCATTTAAAATCGACTCTGAAGACTTCAGTGACTTTTATGTCACCTCCTTTTTCTTCTAATAAAGTATTGGACCCATTAAATTAAGTGTATTTTAAATCACAAGACATTTTCTGTTAAAGCACGTTTTTTTTAAATATTAATTATTTTCAAACTTATATCTCGCTTATGGTTAGTCCTACATGAAAAATGCAAATTACTATTTTGTAGGAAATTTTATCAGCTTTAATTTTAGTAAAAAGATAAAAATTGATAGGAGTAACTGTTTTCGAGATATAAGCAAGAAACCAAAAAACTGTTACCTTAATTAAGCGCTTGCATATAAGCAAATTTAGTACTAAAAACAACTCTGAAGACTTTGGTGATTTTTATGTCTTCTCCTTTTTCCTCTACTAAAGTGTTAGACCCAATTAATTTACTTTAATATCGGTTTTTCAAACATTTTATTTTAAAGCAAATTTTTGTTAAAGATTATTTATATCCAACTCTATAACTCGCTTATGGTTGGTCTTACAAAAGAAATGCAAATAACTATTTTGTTGGAAATTTTATCAGCTTTAATTTTGAAAAAAAGATAAAAATTGATAGGAGTAATTGTTTTCGAGATATAAGCAAAAAACCAAAGTGAAAACTGTTACAGTTACTGAACAAAAATGTAATTCAGTTTTCAATGTTTGAGACGAAGACGAAAATGCAGCATTTAAAAACGACTCTGAAGACTTCAGTGACTTTTATGTCACCTCCTTTTTCTTCTAATAGAGTATTGGTCCCAATAAATTAAGTGTATTTTAAATCACAAGACATTTTCTGTTAAAGCACTTTTTTTTTAAATATTAATTATTTTCAAACTTCTATCTCGCTTATGGTTAGTCCTACATAAAAAATGCAAATAACTATTTTGTAGGAAATTTTATCAGCTTTAATTTTAGTAAAAAGATAAAAATTGATAGGAGTAACTGTTTTCGAGATATAAGCAAGAAACTGTTACCTTAATTAAGCGCTTGCATATAAGCAAATTTAGTAATATTAGTATTATTATTATTAATGTTATTGTTATTAATATGACGACTAAAGACAACTCTAAGACTTTTGTGACTTTTATGTCTTCTCCTTTTTCCTCTACTAAAGTGTTAGACACAATTAATTTAGTTTAATTCCGGTTTTTCAAGCATTTTATTTTAAAGCAAATTTTTGTTAAATATTATTTATATCCAACTCTATAACTCGTTAATGCTTGGTCCTACAAGAAAAATGTAAATAACTATTTGGTTGGAAATTTTATCAGCTTTAATTTTGAAAGAAAGATAAAATTTGATAGGAGTAACTGTTTTCGAGATATAAGCAAAAAACCAATAAGAAAACTGTAACTGTTAAAAAAAAAGTGCTTTAACAGAAAATGTCTTGTGATTTAAAATACACTTAATTTATTGGGTCCAATACTTTATTAGAAGAAAAAGGAGGTGACATAAAAGTCACTGACGTCTTCAGAGTCGTTTTTAAATGCTGCATTTTTGTCTTCGTCTCAAACATTGAAAACTGAGTTACATTTTTGTTCAGTAACAGTTACAGTTTTCTTATTGGTTTTTTGCTTATATCTCGAAAACAGTTACTCCTATCAAATTTTATCTTTTTTTCAAAATTAAAGCTGATAAAATTTCCAACCAAATAGTTATTTACATTTTTCTTGTAGGACCAAGCATAAACGAGTTATAGAGTTGGATATAAATAATATTTAACAAAAATTTGCTTTAAAATAAAATGCTTGAAAAACCGGAATTAAACTAAATTAATTGTGTCTAACACTTTAGTAGAGGAAAAAGGAGAAGACATAAAAGTCACAAAAGTCTTAGAGTTGTCTTTAGTCGTCATATTAATAACAATAACATTAATAATAATAATACTAATATTACTAAATTTGCTTATATGCAAGCGCTTAGTTAAGGTAACAGTTTCTTGCTTATATCTCGAAAACAGTTACTCCTATCAATTTTTAACTTTTTACTAAAATTAAAGCTGATAAAATTTCCTACAAAATAGTTATTTGCATTTTTTATGTAGGACTAACCATAAGCGAGATAGAAGTTTGAAAATAATTAATATTTAAAAAAAAAGTGCTTTAACAGAAAATGTCTTGTGATTTAAAATACACTTAATTTATTGGGACCAATACTCTATTAGAAGAAAAAGGAGGTGACATAAAAGTCACTGAAGTCTTCAGAGTCGTTTTTAAATGCTGCATTTTCGTCTTCGTCTCAAACATTGAAAACTGAATTACATTTTTGTTCAGTAACTGTAACAGTTTTCACTTTGGTTTTTTGCTTATATCTCGAAAACAATTACTCCTATCAATTTTTATCTTTCTTTCAAAATTAAAGCTGATAAAATTTCCAACAAAATAGTTATTTGCATTTCTTTTGTAAGACCAACCGTAAGCGAGTTATAGAGTTGGATATAAATAATCTTTAACAAAAATTTGCTTTAAAATAAAATGTTTGAAAAACCGATATTAAAGTAAATTAATTGGGTCTAACACTTTAGTAGAGGAAAAAGGAGAAGACATAAAAATCACCAAAGTCTTCAGAGTTGTTTTTAGTACTAAATTTGCTTATATGCAAGCGCTTAATTAAGGTAACAGTTTTTTGGTTTCTTGCTTATATCTCGAAAACAGTTACTCCTATCAATTTTTATCTTTTTACTAAAATTAAAGCTGATAAAATTTCCTACAAAATAGTAATTTGCATTTTTTATGTAGGACTAACCATAAGCGAGATATAAGTTTGAAAATAATTAATATTTAAAAAAAACGTGCTTTAACAGAAAATGTCTTGTGATTTAAAATACACTTAATTTAATGGGTCCAATACTTTATTAGAAGAAAAAGGAGGTGACATAAAAGTCACTGAAGTCTTCAGAGTCGATTTTAAATGCTGCATTTTCGTCTTTGTCTCAAACATTGAAAACTGAATTACATTTTTGTTTAGTAACAGTTACAGTTTTCTTATTGGTTTTTTGCTTATATCTCGAAAACAGTTACTCCTATCAATTTTTATCTTTCTTTCAAAATCAAAGCTGATAAAATTTCCTACAAAATAGTTATTGGCATTTTTTTTGTAGGACTAACCATAAGCGAGTAATAGAGTTGGATATAAATAATCTTTAACAAAAATTTGCTTTAAAATAAAATGTTTGAAAAACCGAAATTAAACTAAATTAATTAAAACTAACACTTTAGTTGAGGAAAAAGGAGAAGACATAAAAGTCACCAAAGTCTTGAGAGTCGTTTTTAGTCGTCATATTAATAACAATAACATTAATAATAATAATACTAATAGTACTAAATTTGCTTATATGCAAGCGCTTTATTAAGGTAACAGTTTTTTGGTTTCTTGCTTATATCTCGAAAACAGTTACTCCTATCAATTTTTATCTTTTTACTAAAATTAAAGCTGATAAAAATTCCTACAAAATAGTTATTTGTATTTTTCTTGTAGGACCAAGCATAAGCGAGTTATAGAGATAGATATAAATAATATTTAACAAAAATTTGCTTTAAAATAAAATGTTTGAAATACTGAAATTAAACTAAATTAATTGTGTCTAACACTTTAGTATAGGAAAAAGGAGAAGACATAAAAGTCACCAAAGTCTTCAGAGTCGTTTTTAGTCGTCATATTAATAACAATAACATTAATAATAATAATACTAATAGTACTAAATTTGCTTATATGCAAGCGCTTTATTAAGGTAACAGTTTTTTGGTTTCTTGCTTATATCTCGAAAACAGTTACTCCTATCAATTTTTATCTGTTTACCAAAATTAAAGCTGATAAAATTTCCTACAAAATAGTTATTTGCATTTTTCATGTAGGACTAACCATAAGCGAGATGTAAGTTTGAAAATTATTAATATTTAAAAAAAAGTGCTTAAACAGAAAATGTCTTGTGATTTAAAATACACTTAATTTATTGGGTCCAATACATTATTAGAAGAAAAAGGAGGTGACATAAAAGTCACTGAAGTCTTCAGAGTCGATTTTAAATGCTGCATTTTCGTCTTTGTCTCAAACATTGAATACTGAATTACATTTTTGTTTAGTAACAGTTACAGTTTTCTTATTGGTTTTTTGCTTATATCTCGAAAACAGTTATTCCTATCAATTTTTATCTTTCTTTCAAAATCAAAGCTGATAAAATTTCCTACAAAATAGTTATTGGCATTTTTTTTGTAGGACCAACCATAAGCGAGGTATAGAGTTGGATATAAATAATCTTTAACAAAAATTTGCTTTAAAATAAAATGTTTGAAAAACCGAAATTAAACTAAATTAATTAAGACTAACACTTTAGTTGAGGAAAAAGGAGAAGACATAAAAGTCACCAAAGTTTTGAGAGTGGTTTTTAGTCGTCATATTAATAACAATAACATTAATAATAATAATACTAATAGTACTAAATTTGCTTATATGCAAGCGCTTTATTAAGGTAACAGTTTTTTGGTTTCTTGCTTATATCTCGAAAACAGTTACTCCTATCAATTTTTATCTTTTTACTAAAATTAAAGCTGATAAAATTTCCTACAAAATAGTTATTTGTATTTTTCTTGTAGGACCAAGCATAAGCGAGTTATAGAGATAGATATAAATAATATTTAACAAAAATTTGCTTTAAAATAAAATGTTTGAAAAACCGAAATTAAACTAAATTAATTGGG
Source organism: Tribolium castaneum (assembly GCF_031307605.1). Classification (NCBI taxonomy): domain Eukaryota; kingdom Metazoa; phylum Arthropoda; class Insecta; order Coleoptera; family Tenebrionidae; genus Tribolium; species Tribolium castaneum. The sequence continues at coordinate 10,366,054 of NC_087395.1, read as the reverse complement.
TCTAACTCTTTAGTAGAGGAAAAAGGAGGAGACGTAAAAGTCACCAAAGTCTTCAGAGTCGTTTTTAATCGTCATATTAATAACAATAACATTAATAATAATAATACTAATAATACTAAATTTGCTTATATGCAAACGCTTAATTAAGGTAACAGTTTTTTGGTTTCTTGATTATATCTCGAAAACAGTTACTCCTATCAATTTTTATCATTTTACTAAAATTAAAGCTGATAAAATTTCCTACAAAATAGTTATTTGCATTTTTCATGTAGGACTAACCATAAGCGAGATATAAGTTTGAAAATAATTAATATTTAAAAAAAAGTGCTTTAACAGAAAATGTCTTGTGATTTAAAATACACTTAATTTATTGGGTCCAATACTTTATTAGAAAAAAAAGGAGGTGACATAAAAGTCACTGACGTCTTCAGAGTCGTTTTTAAATGCTGCATTTTTGTCTTCGTCTCAAACATTGAAAACTGAGTTACATTTTTGTTCAGTAACAGTTACAGTTTTCTTATTGGTTTTTTGCTTATATCTCGAAAACAGTTACTCCTATCAAATTTTATCTTTCTTTCAAAATTAAAGCTGATAAAATTTCCAACCAAATAGTTATTTACATTTTTCTTGTAGGACCAAGCATAAACGAGTTATAGAGTTGGATATAAATAATATTTAACAAAAATTTGCTTTAAAATAAAATGCTTGAAAAACCGGAATTAAACTAAATTAATTGTGTCTAACACTTTAGTAGAGGAAAAAGGAGAAGACATAAAAGTCACAAAAGTCTTAGAGTTGTCTTTAGTCGTCATATTAATAACAATAACATTAATAATAATAATACTAATATTACTAAATTTGCTTATATGCAAGCGCTTAATTAAGGTAACAGTTTCTTGCTTATATCTCGAAAACAGTTACTCCTATCAATTTTTATCTTTTTACTAAAATTAAAGCTGATAAAATTTCCTACAAAATAGTTATTTGCATTTTTTATGTAGGACTAACCATAAGCGAGATAGAAGTTTGAAAATAATTAATATTTAAAAAAAAAGTGCTTTAACAGAAAATGTCTTGTGATTTAAAATACACTTAATTTATTGGGACCAATACTCTATTAGAAGAAAAAGGAGGTGACATAAAAGTCACTGAAGTCTTCAGAGTCGTTTTTAAATGCTGCATTTTCGTCTTCGTCTCAAACATTGAAAACTGAATTACATTTTTGTTCAGTAACTGTAACAGTTTTCACTTTGGTTTTTTGCTTATATCTCGAAAACAATTACTCCTATCAATTTTTATCTTTTTTTCAAAATTAAAGCTGATAAAATTTCCAACAAAATAGTTATTTGCATTTCTTTTGTAAGACCAACCATAAGCGAGTTATAGAGTTGGATATAAATAATCTTTAACAAAAATTTGCTTTAAAATAAAATGTTTGAAAAACCGATATTAAAGTAAATTAATTGGGTCTAACACTTTAGTAGAGGAAAAAGGAGAAGACATAAAAATCACCAAAGTCTTCAGAGTTGTTTTTAGTACTAAATTTGCTTATATGCAAGCGCTTAATTAAGGTAACAGTTTTTTGGTTTCTTGCTTATATCTCGAAAACAGTTACTCCTATCAATTTTTATCTTTTTACTAAAATTAAAGCTGATAAAATTTCCTACAAAATAGTAATTTGCATTTTTCATGTAGGACTAACCATAAGCGAGATATAAGTTTGAAAATAATTAATATTTAAAAAAAACGTGCTTTAACAGAAAATGTCTTGTGATTTAAAATACACTTAATTTAATGGGTCCAATACTTTATTAGAAGAAAAAGGAGGTGACATAAAAGTCACTGAAGTCTTCAGAGTCGATTTTAAATGCTGCATTTTCGTCTATGTCTCAAACATTGAAAACTGAATTACATTTTTGTTTAGTAACAGTTACAGTTTTCTTATTGGTTTTTTGCTTATATCTCGAAAACAGTTACTCCTATCAATTTTTATCTTTCTTTCAAAATCAAAGCTGATAAAATTTCCTACAAAATAGTTATTAGCATTTTTTTTGTAGGACCAACCATAAGCGAGTTATAGAGTTGGATATAAATAATCTTTAACAAAAATTTGCTTTAAAATAAAATGTTTGAAAAACCGAAATTAAACTAAATTAATTAAAACTAACACTTTAGTTGAGGAAAAAGGAGAAGACATAAAAGTCACCAAAGTCTTGAGAGTCGTTTTTAGTCGTCATATTAATAACAATAACATTAATAATAATAATACTAATAGTACTAAATTTGCTTATATGCAAGCGCTTTATTAAGGTAACAGTTTTTTGGTTTCTTGCTTATATCTCGAAAACAGTTACTCCTATCAATTTTTATCTTTTTACTAAAATTAAAGCTGATAAAAATTCCTACAAAATAGTTATTTGTATTTTTCTTGTAGGACCAAGCATAAGCGAGTTATAGAGATAGATATAAATAATATTTAACAAAAATTTGCTTTAAAATAAAATGTTTGAAATACTGAAATTAAACTAAATTAATTGTGTCTAACACTTTAGTATAGGAAAAAGGAGAAGACATAAAAGTCACCAAAGTCTTCAGAGTCGTTTTTAGTCGTCATATTAATAACAATAACATTAATAATAATAATACTAATAGTACTAAATTTGCTTATATGCAAGCGCTTTATTAAGGTAACAGTTTTTTGTTTCTTGCTTATATCTCGAAAACAGTTACTCCTATCAATTTTTATCTGTTTACTAAAATTAAAGCTGATAAAATTTCCTACAAAATAGTTATTTGCATTTTTCATGTAGGACTAACCATAAGCGAGATGTAAGTTTGAAAATTATTAATATTTAAAAAAAAGTGCTTAAACAGAAAATGTCTTGTGATTTAAAATACACTTAATTTATTGGGTCCAATACATTATTAGAAGAAAAAGGAGGTGACATAAAAGTCACTGAAGTCTTCAGAGTCGATTTTAAATGCTGCATTTTCGTCTTTGTCTCAAACATTGAATACTGAATTACATTTTTGTTTAGTAACAGTTACAGTTTTCTTATTGGTTTTTTGCTTATATCTCGAAAACTGTTATTCCTATCAATTTTTATCTTTCTTTCAAAATCAAAGCTGATAAAATTTCCTACAAAATAGTTATTGGCATTTTTTTTGTAGGACCAACCATAAGCGAGGTATAGAGTTGGATATAAATAATCTTTAACAAAAATTTGCTTTAAAATAAAATGTTTGAAAAACCGAAATTAAACTAAATTAATTAAGACTAACACTTTAGTTGAGGAAAAAGGAGAAGACATAAAAGTCACCAAAGTTTTGAGAGTGGTTTTTAGTCGTCATATTAATAACAATAACATTAATAATAATAATACTAATAGTACTAAATTTGCTTATATGCAAGCGCTTTATTAAGGTAACAGTTTTTTGGTTTCTTGCTTATATCTCGAAAACAGTTACTCCTATCAATTTTTATCTTTTTACTAAAATTAAAGCTGATAAAATTTCCTACAAAATAGTTATTTGTATTTTTCTTGTAGGACCAAGCATAAGCGAGTTATAGAGATAGATATAAATAATATTTAACAAAAATTTGCTTTAAAATAAAATGTTTGAAAAACCGAAATTAAACTAAATTAATTGGGTCTAACTCTTTAGTAGAGGAAAAAGGAGGAGACGTAAAAGTCACCAAAGTCTTCAGAGTCGTTTTTAATCGTCATATTAATAACAATAACATTAATAATAATAATACTAATAATACTAAATTTGCTTATATGCAAACGCTTAATTAAGGTAACAGTTTTTTGGTTTCTTGATTATATCTCGAAAACAGTTACTCCTATCAATTTTTATCATTTTACTAAAATTAAAGCTGATAAAATTTCCTACAAAATAGTTATTTGCAGTGACATAAAAGTCACTGACGTCTTCAGAGTCGTTTTTAAATGCTGCATTTTTGTCTTCGTCTCAAACATTGAAAACTGAGTTACATTTTTGTTCAGTAACAGTTACAGTTTTCTTATTGGTTTTTTGCTTATATCTCGAAAACAGTTACTCCTATCCTAGTTGAGGAAAATTTGATAGGAGTAACTGTTTTCGAGATATAAGCAAAAAACCAATAAGAAAACTGTAACTGTTACTGAACAAAAATGTAACTCAGTTTTCAATGTTTGAGACGAAGACAAAAATGCAGCATTTAAAAACGACTCTGAAGACGTCAGTGACTTTTATGTCACCTCCTTTTTTTTCTAATAAAGTATTGGACCCAATAAATTAAGTGTATTTTAAATCACAAGACATTTTCTGTTAAAGCACTTTTTTTTAAATATTAATTATTTTCAAACTTATATCTCGCTTATGGTTAGTCCTACATGAAAAATGCAAATAACTATTTTGTAGGAAATTTTATCAGCTTTAATTTTAGTAAAATGATAAAAATTGATAGGAGTAACTGTTTTCGAGATATAATCAAGAAACCAAAAAACTGTTACCTTAATTAAGCGTTTGCATATAAGCAAATTTAGTATTATTAGTATTATTATTATTAATGTTATTGTTATTAATATGACGATTAAAAACGACTCTGAAGACTTTGGTGACTTTTACGTCTCCTCCTTTTTCCTCTACTAAAGAGTTAGACCCAATTAATTTAGTTTAATTTCGGTTTTTCAAACATTTTATTTTAAAGCAAATTTTTGTTAAATATTATTTATATCTATCTCTATAACTCGCTTATGCTTGGTCCTACAAGAAAAATACAAATAACTATTTTGTAGGAAATTTTATCAGCTTTAATTTTAGTAAAAAGATAAAAATTGATAGGAGTAACTGTTTTCGAGATATAAGCAAGAAACCAAAAAACTGTTACCTTAATAAAGCGCTTGCATATAAGCAAATTTAGTACTATTAGTATTATTATTATTAATGTTATTGTTATTAATATGACGACTAAAAACCACTCTCAAAACTTTGGTGACTTTTATGTCTTCTCCTTTTTCCTCAACTAAAGTGTTAGTCTTAATTAATTTAGTTTAATTTCGGTTTTTCAAACATTTTATTTTAAAGCAAATTTTTGTTAAAGATTATTTATATCCAACTCTATACCTCGCTTATGGTTGGTCCTACAAAAAAAATGCCAATAACTATTTTGTAGGAAATTTTATCAGCTTTGATTTTGAAAGAAAGATAAAAATTGATAGGAATAACTGTTTTCGAGATATAAGCAAAAAACCAATAAGAAAACTGTAACTGTTACTAAACAAAAATGTAATTCAGTATTCAATGTTTGAGACAAAGACGAAAATGCAGCATTTAAAATCGACTCTGAAGACTTCAGTGACTTTTATGTCACCTCCTTTTTCTTCTAATAATGTATTGGACCCAATAAATTAAGTGTATTTTAAATCACAAGACATTTTCTGTTTAAGCACTTTTTTTTAAATATTAATAATTTTCAAACTTACATCTCGCTTATGGTTAGTCCTACATGAAAAATGCAAATAACTATTTTGTAGGAAATTTTATCAGCTTTAATTTTGGTAAACAGATAAAAATTGATAGGAGTAACTGTTTTCGAGATATAAGCAAGAAACCAAAAAACTGTTACCTTAATAAAGCGCTTGCATATAAGCAAATTTAGTACTATTAGTATTATTATTATTAATGTTATTGTTATTAATATGACGACTAAAAACGACTCTGAAGACTTTGGTGACTTTTATGTCTTCTCCTTTTTCCTATACTAAAGTGTTAGACACAATTAATTTAGTTTAATTTCAGTATTTCAAACATTTTATTTTAAAGCAAATTTTTGTTAAATATTATTTATATCTATCTCTATAACTCGCTTATGCTTGGTCCTACAAGAAAAATACAAATAACTATTTTGTAGGAATTTTTATCAGCTTTAATTTTAGTAAAAAGATAAAAATTGATAGGAGTAACTGTTTTCGAGATATAAGCAAGAAACCAAAAAACTGTTACCTTAATAAAGCGCTTGCATATAAGCAAATTTAGTACTATTAGTATTATTATTATTAATGTTATTGTTATTAATATGACGACTAAAAACGACTCTCAAGACTTTGGTGACTTTTATGTCTTCTCCTTTTTCCTCAACTAAAGTGTTAGTTTTAATTAATTTAGTTTAATTTCGGTTTTTCAAACATTTTATTTTAAAGCAAATTTTTGTTAAAGATTATTTATATCCAACTCTATAACTCGCTTATGGTTAGTCCTACAAAAAAAATGCCAATAACTATTTTGTAGGAAATTTTATCAGCTTTGATTTTGAAAGAAAGATAAAAATTGATAGGAGTAACTGTTTTCGAGATATAAGCAAAAAACCAATAAGAAAACTGTAACTGTTACTAAACAAAAATGTAATTCAGTTTTCAATGTTTGAGACAAAGACGAAAATGCAGCATTTAAAATCGACTCTGAAGACTTCAGTGACTTTTATGTCACCTCCTTTTTCTTCTAATAAAGTATTGGACCCATTAAATTAAGTGTATTTTAAATCACAAGACATTTTCTGTTAAAGCACGTTTTTTTTAAATATTAATTATTTTCAAACTTATATCTCGCTTATGGTTAGTCCTACATAAAAAATGCAAATTACTATTTTGTAGGAAATTTTATCAGCTTTAATTTTAGTAAAAAGATAAAAATTGATAGGAGTAACTGTTTTCGAGATATAAGCAAGAAACCAAAAAACTGTTACCTTAATTAAGCGCTTGCATATAAGCAAATTTAGTACTAAAAACAACTCTGAAGACTTTGGTGATTTTTATGTCTTCTCCTTTTTCCTCTACTAAAGTGTTAGACCCAATTAATTTACTTTAATATCGGTTTTTCAAACATTTTATTTTAAAGCAAATTTTTGTTAAAGATTATTTATATCCAACTCTATAACTCGCTTATGGTTGGTCTTACAAAAGAAATGCAAATAACTATTTTGTTGGAAATTTTATCAGCTTTAATTTTGAAAGAAAGATAAAAATTGATAGGAGTAATTGTTTTCGAGATATAAGCAAAAAACCAAAGTGAAAACTGTTACAGTTACTGAACAAAAATGTAATTCAGTTTTCAATGTTTGAGACGAAGACGAAAATGCAGCATTTAAAAACGACTCTGAAGACTTCAGTGACTTTTATGTCACCTCCTTTTTCTTCTAATAGAGTATTGGTCCCAATAAATTAAGTGTATTTTAAATCACAAGACATTTTCTGTTAAAGCACTTTTTTTTTAAATATTAATTATTTTCAAACTTCTATCTCGCTTATGGTTAGTCCTACATAAAAAATGCAAATAACTATTTTGTAGGAAATTTTATCAGCTTTAATTTTAGTAAAAAGTTAAAAATTGATAGGAGTAACTGTTTTCGAGATATAAGCAAGAAACTGTTACCTTAACTAAGCGCTTGCATATAAGCAAATTTAGTAATATTAGTATTATTATTATTAATGTTATTGTTATTAATATGACGACTAAAGACAACTCTAAGACTTTTGTGACTTTTATGTCTTCTCCTTTTTCCTCTACTAAAGTGTTAGACACAATTAATTTAGTTTAATTCCGGTTTTTCAAGCATTTTATTTTAAAGCAAATTTTTGTTAAATATTATTTATATCCAACTCTATAACTCGTTTATGCTTGGTCCTACAAGAAAAATGTAAATAACTATTTGGTTGGAAATTTTATCAGCTTTAATTTTGAAAAAAAGATAAAATTTGATAGGAGTAACTGTTTTCGAGATATAAGCAAAAAACCAATAAGAAAACTGTAACTGTTACTGAACAAAAATGTAACTCAGTTTTCAATGTTTGAGACGAAGACAAAAATGCAGCATTTAAAAACGACTCTGAAGACGTCAGTGACTTTTATGTCACCTCCTTTTTCTTCTAATAAAGTATTGGACCCAATAAATTAAGTGTATTTTAAATCACAAGACATTTTCTGTTAAAGCACTTTTTTTTTAAATATTAATTATTTTCAAACTTATATCTCGCTTATGGTTAGTCCTACATGAAAAATGCAAATAACTATTTTGTAGGAAATTTTATCAGCTTTAATTTTAGTAAAATGATAAAAATTGATAGGAGTAACTGTTTTCGAGATATAATCAAGAAACCAAAAAACTGTTACCTTAATTAAGCGTTTGCATATAAGCAAATTTAGTATTATTAGTATTATTATTATTAATGTTATTGTTATTAATATGACGATTAAAAACGACTCTGAAGACTTTGGTGACTTTTACGTCTCCTCCTTTTTCCTCTACTAAAGTGTTAGACCCAATTAATTTAGTTTAATTTCGGTTTTTCAAACATTTTATTTTAAAGCAAATTTTTGTTAAAGATTATTTATATCCAACTCTATAACTCGCTTATGGTTGGTCCTACAAAAAAAATGCTAAAAACTATTTTGTAGGAAATTTTATCAGCTTTAATTTTGAAGGAAAGATAAAAATTTATAGGAGTAACTGTTTTCGAGATATAAGCAAAAAACCAAAGTGAAAACTGTAACAGTTACTGAACAAAAATGTAATTCAGTTTTCAATGTTTGAGACGAAGACGAAAATGCAGCATTTAAAATCGACTCTGAAGACTTCAGCGACTTTTAAGTCACCTCCTTTTTCTTCTAATAAAGTATTGGACCCAATAAATTAAGTGTATTTTAAATCACAAGACATTTTCTGTTAAAGCACTTTTTTTTTAAATATTGATTATTTTCAAACTTATATCTCGCTTATGGTTAGTCCTACATGAAAAATGCAAATAACTATTTTGTAGGAAATTTTATCAGCTTTAATTTTAGTAAAAAAATAAAAATTGATAAGAGTAACTGTTTTCGAGATATAAGCAAGAAACTGTTACCTTAATTAAGCGCTTGCATATAAGCAAATTTAGTAATATTAGTATTATTATTATTAATGTTATTGTTATTAATTTGACGACTAAAAACTTGAGACGAAAATGCAGCATTTAAAAACGACTCTGAAGACTTCAGTGACTTTTATGTCACCTTCTTTTTCTTCTAATAAAGTATTGGACCCAATAAATTAAGTGTATTTTAAATCACAAGACATTCTCTGTTAAAACACTTTTTTTTAATTATTAATTATTTAACTTATATCTCGCTTATGGTTAGTTCTACATGAAAAATGCAAATAACTATTTTGTAGGAAATTTTATCACCTTTAATTTTGGTGAAAAAGTAAAAATTGATAGGAGTAACTGTTTTCGAGATATAAGCAAAAAACAAAAAAACTGTTACCTTAATTAAGCGCTTGCATATAAGCAAATTTAGTACTACTAGTATTGTTATTATAAATGTTATTGTTATTAATATGACGACTAAAGACAACTCTAAGACTTTTGTGACTTTTATGTCTCCTCCTTTTTCCTCTACTAAAGTGTTAGACACAATTAATTTAGTTTAATTTTAGTTTTTCAAACATTTTATTTTAAAGCTAATTTTTGTTGAATATTAAAAACTATAAAATGGCTTAGATTGCCTAAAAACACAGATCACACATGATCTTTTGCATAGAAATGAGAAAACGCTCATGTAACACACAAAATAAGCTCCATTTTTCCTTATTAAAAGTATTATTATTATTATTACTTTTGTTACTATTACTATTATTATTATTATTATTATTATTATTATTATTATTATTATTATTATTATTATTATTATTATTATTATTATTATTATTATTATTATTATTATTAACTTTTGTATAGTAAATGTTTTTATACCAGTTTTAAAATGAGTTATTAATTTTAGTCAATTTCTTGCCTAAAAACACAGATCACAGATGATTTCTTGCATAGAAATGAGAAAACATTCATATAACACACAAAATAAGCTTCATTTTTGCTTAGAAAACTAAGCTTACTTTTATTACTATTATTATTATTTTTATTAATATTATTGGTTTTATTATTATTATTATTATTGTTATTATTATTATTATTATTATTATTATTACTATTATTATTATTATTATTATTATTATTATTAAAAACAGATTATTACTTTTGTATAGTATTGTTTTTATATCGGTTTTAAAACGAGTGATTAATTTTAGCCAATTTCTTGCCTAAAAACTATAAAATGGCTTAGATTGCCTAAAAACACAGATCACACATTATCTTTTGCATAGAAATGAGAAAACGCTCATATAACACAAAATAAGCTTCATTTTTGCTTAGAAAACCTAGCTTACTTTTATTACTACTATTATTATTATTTTTATTATTATTATTATTATTTCTATTATTTTTATTATTATTATTACTATTATTATTATTATTATTATTATTATTATTATTATTAAAAACCGATTATAACTTTTGTATAGTAAATGTTTTTATACCAGTTTTAAAATGAGTTATTAATTTTAGACAATTTCTTGCCTAAAAACACAGATCACAGATGATTTCTTGCATAGAAATGAGAAAACGCTCATATAACACACAAAATAAGCTTCATTTTTGCTTAGAAAACTAAGCTTACTTTTATTACTATTATTATTTTTATTATTATTATTATTATTATTATTATTATTATTATTATTATTATTATTATTATTATTATTATTATTATTATTATTATTATTATTATTATTGTTATTGTTATTGTTATTATTATTATTATTATTAAAAACTTATATTAAACAGACAGAAAACTTCGTATTCTGACACATAAAAACGAATTACGTTATAGACTTGACGAGAACGGCGTATCTCGGACTCTTATAGGACTCTTATAGGGTCAAAAAGTATCAGTTTGGATTAAAACAAATTATTTTTGTTGACTCTCAGTCTGAATTGTTCATCAGTTCAAACAAAAACGGCTTATTTTAGACGATCTTTTGCTTTGAACAAGAAAACTTACATCGAATATACTAAAAACGTATTAATCTGGCATAAAAGAGCAATTTATGTATCACTTTGGATAAAGAGAGCTAATCCTTTTCGTTTCATTGCCTAAAATAGACAATTGTTAAAAAATCTAACAAAAACGCTGTATTCTAGCACAAAATACTAATTACATTATAGTTTCGACGAGAATACCTTATTTGGAATGATTCTATGCTTCCAAACGAGTAAATTTTTATTAAACAGATGCCAAACTTCATGTTTTGTCCTATAAAGACATTTTATATTGCAGTTTGTATTAAAACAAAATATTTTCGTTGATTCTTTGTTAGAAGCAGCAAACCTAACATTATTCAATTGAATAATTATTAAAATAATTAATATTTAAAAAAAAAGTGCTTTAACAGAAAATGTCTTGTGATTTAAAATACACTTAATTTATTGGGTCCAATACTTTATTAGAAGAAAAAGGTGACATAAAAGTCACCAAAGTCTTGAGAGTCGTTCTTAGTCGTCATATCAATAACAATAACATTAATAATAATAATACTAATAGTACTAAATTTGCTTATATGCAAGCGCTTTATTAAGGTAACAGTTTATTGGTTTCTTGCTTATATCTCGAAAACAGTTACTCCTATCAATTTTTATCTTTTTACTAAAATTAAAGCTGATAAAATTTCCTACAAAATAGTTATTTGTATTTTTCTTGTAGGACCAAGCATAAGCGAGTTATAGAGATAGATATAAATAATATTTAACAAAAATTTGCTTTAAAATAGAATGTTTGAAATACTGAAATTAAACTAAATTAATTGTGTCTAACACTTTAGTATAGGAAAAAGGAGAAGACATAAAAGTCACCAAAGTCTTCAGAGTCGTTTTTAGTCGTCATATTAATAACAATAACATTAATAATAATAATATTAATAGTATTAAATTTGCTTATATGCAAGCGCTTTATTAAGGTAACAGTTTTTTGGTTTCTTGCTTATATCTCGAAAACAGTTACTCCTATCAATTTTTATCTGTTTACTAAAATTAAAGCTGATAAAATTTCCTACAAAATAGTTATTTGCATTTTTCATGTAGGACTAACCATAAGCGAGATATAAGTTTGAAAATAATCAATATTTAAAAAAAAGTGCTTTAACAGAAAATGTCATGTGATTTAAAATACACTTAATTTATTGGGTCCAATACATTATTAGAGGAAAAAGGAGGTGACTTAAAAGTCACAGAAGTCTTCAGAGTCGTTTTTAAATGCTGCATTTTCGTCTTCGTCTCAAACATTGAAAACTGAATTACATTTTTGTTCAGTAACAGTTACAGTTTTCTTATTGGTTTTTTGCTTATATCTCGAAAACAGTTACTCCTATTAATTTTTATCTTTTTTTTAAAATTAAAGCTGATAAAATTTCCTACAAAATAGTTATTTGCATTTTTCTTGTAGGATCAACCATAAGCGAGTTATAGAGTTGGATATAAATAATATTTAACAAAAACTTGCTTTAAAATAAAATGTTTGAAAAACTAAAAAATAAAATTTCCTACAAAATAGTAATTTGCATTTTTCATGTAGGACTAACCATAAGCGAGATATAAGTTTAAAAATAATTAATATTTAAAAAAAAAGTGTTTTACAGAAAATGTCTTGTGATTTAAAATACACTTAATTTATTGGGTCTAATACTTTATTAGAAGAAAAAGGAGGTGACATAAAAGTCACCAAAGTCTTGAGAGTCGTTCTTAGTCGTCATATCAATAACAATAACATTAATAATAATAATACTAATAGTACTAAATTTGCTTATATGCAAGCGCTTAATTAAGGTAACAGTTTCTTGCTTATATCTCGAAAACTTACATTTTTGTTCAGTAACTGTAACAGTTTTTACTTTGGTTTTTTGCTTATATCTCGAAAACAATTACTCCTATCAATTTTTATCTTTTTTTCAAAATTAAAGCTGATAAAATTTCCTACAAAATAGTTATTTGCATTTTTTTTGTAAAACCAACCATAAGCGAGTTATAGAGTTGGATATAAATAATCTTTAACAAAAATTTGCTTTAAAATATAATGTTTTAAAAACCGAAATTAAACTAAATTAATTGAGTCTAACACTTTAGTATAGGAAAAAGGAGAAGACATAAAAGTCACCAAAGACTTCAGAGTCGTTTTTAGTCGTCATATTAATAACAATAACATTAATAATAATAATAATGCTGCATTTTCGTCTTCGTCTCAAACATTGAAAACTGAATTATATTTTTGTTCAGTAACAGTTACAGTTTTCTTATTGGTTTCTTGCTTATATCTCGAAAACAGTTACTTCTATCAATTTTTATCTTTTTTTCAAAATTAAAGCTGATAACATTTCCTACAAAATAGTTATTTGCATTTTCTTGTAGGACCAAGCATAAGCGAGTTATAGAGATAGATATAAATAATATTTAACATGAAAAATGCAAATTACTATTTTGTAGGAAATTTTATTTTTTAGTTTTTCAAACATTTTATTTTAAAGCAAGTTTTTGTTAAATATTATTTATATCCAACTCTATAACTCGCTTATGGTTGATCCTACAAGAAAAATGCAAATAACTATTTTGTAGGAAATTTTATCAGCTTTAATTTTAAAAAAAAGATAAAAATTAATAGGAGTAACTGTTTTCGAGATATAAGCAAAAAACCAATAAGAAAACTGTAACTGTTACTGAACAAAAATGTAATTCAGTTTTCAATGTTTGAGACGAAGACGAAAATGCAGCATTTAAAAACGACTCTGAAGACTTCTGTGACTTTTAAGTCACCTCCTTTTTCCTCTAATAATGTATTGGACCCAATAAATTAAGTGTATTTTAAATCACATGACATTTTCTGTTAAAGCACTTTTTTTTAAATATTGATTATTTTCAAACTTATATCTCGCTTATGGTTAGTCCTACATGAAAAATGCAAATAACTATTTTGTAGGAAATTTTATCAGCTTTAATTTTAGTAAACAGATAAAAATTGATAGGAGTAACTGTTTTCGAGATATAAGCAAGAAACCAAAAAACTGTTACCTTAATAAAGCGCTTGCATATAAGCAAATTTAATACTATTAGTATTATTATTATTAATGTTATTGTTATTAATATGACGACTAAAAACGACTCTGAAGACTTTGGTGACTTTTATGTCTTCTCCTTTTTCCTATACTAAAGTGTTAGACACAATTAATTTAGTTTAATTTCAGTATTTCAAACATTCTATTTTAAAGCAAATTTTTGTTAAATATTATTTATATCTATCTCTATAACTCGCTTATGCTTGGTCCTACAAGAAAAATACAAATAACTATTTTGTAGGAAATTTTATCAGCTTTAATTTTAGTAAAAAGATAAAAATTGATAGGAGTAACTGTTTTCGAGATATAAGCAAGAAACCAATAAACTGTTACCTTAATAAAGCGCTTGCATATAAGCAAATTTAGTACTATTAGTATTATTATTATTAATGTTATTGTTATTGATATGACGACTAAGAACGACTCTCAAGACTTTGGTGACTTTTATGTCACCTTTTTCTTCTAATAAAGTATTGGACCCAATAAATTAAGTGTATTTTAAATCACAAGACATTTTCTGTTAAAGCACTTTTTTTTTAAATATTAATTATTTTAATAATTATTCAATTGAATAATGTTAGGTTTGCTGCTTCTAACAAAGAATCAACGAAAATATTTTGTTTTAATACAAACTGCAATATAAAATGTCTTTATAGGACAAAACATGAAGTTTGGCATCTGTTTAATAAAAATTTACTCGTTTGGAAGCATAGAATCATTCCAAATAAGGTATTCTCGTCGAAACTATAATGTAATTAGTATTTTGTGCTAGAATACAGCGTTTTTGTTAGATTTTTTAACAATTGTCTATTTTAGGCAATGAAACGAAAAGGATTAGCTCTCTTTATCCAAAGTGATACATAAATTGCTCTTTTATGCCAGATTAATACGTTTTTAGTATATTCGATGTAAGTTTTCTTGTTCAAAGCAAAAGATCGTCTAAAATAAGCCGTTTTTGTTTGAACTGATGAACAATTCAGACTGAGAGTCAACAAAAATAATTTGTTTTAATCCAAACTGATACTTTTTGACCCTATAAGAGTCCTATAAGAGTCCGAGATACGCCGTTCTCGTCAAGTCTATAACGTAATTCGTTTTTATGTGTCAGAATACGAAGTTTTCTGTCTGTTTAATATAAGTTTTTAATAATAATAATAATAATAACAATAACAATAACAATAACAATAATAATAATAATAATAATAATAATAATAATAATAATAATAATAATAATAATAATAATAATAATAATAAAAATAATAATAGTAATAAAAGTAAGCTTAGTTTTCTAAGCAAAAATGAAGCTTATTTTGTGTGTTATATGAGCGTTTTCTCATTTCTATGCAAGAAATCATCTGTGATCTGTGTTTTTAGGCAAGAAATTGTCTAAAATTAATAACTCATTTTAAAACTGGTATAAAAACATTTACTATACAAAAGTTATAATCGGTTTTTAATAATAATAATAATAATAATAATAATAATAATAATAATAGTAATAATAATAATAAAAATAATAGAAATAATAATAATAATAATAAAAATAATAATAATAGTAGTAATAAAAGTAAGCTAGGTTTTCTAAGCAAAAATGAAGCTTATTTTGTGTTATATGAGCGTTTTCTCATTTCTATGCAAAAGATAATGTGTGATCTGTGTTTTTAGGCAATCTAAGCCATTTTATAGTTTTTAGGCAAGAAATTGGCTAAAATTAATCACTCGTTTTAAAACCGATATAAAAACAATACTATACAAAAGTAATAATCTGTTTTTAATAATAATAATAATAATAATAATAATAATAGTAATAATAATAATAATAATAATAATAATAATAATAATAATAACAATAATAATAATAATAATAAAACCAATAATATTAATAAAAATAATAATAATAGTAATAAAAGTAAGCTTAGTTTTCTAAGCAAAAATGAAGCTTATTTTGTGTGTTATATGAATGTTTTCTCATTTCTATGCAAGAAATCATCTGTGATCTGTGTTTTTAGGCAAGAAATTGACTAAAATTAATAACTCATTTTAAAACTGGTATAAAAACATTTACTATACAAAAGTTAATAATAATAATAATAATAATAATAATAATAATAATAATAATAATAATAATAATAATAATAATAATAATAATAATAATAATAATAATAATAATAATAATAATAATAATAGTAATAGTAACAAAAGTAATAATAATAATAATACTTTTAATAAGGAAAAATGGAGCTTATTTTGTGTGTTACATGAGCGTTTTCTCATTTCTATGCAAAAGATCATGTGTGATCTGTGTTTTTAGGCAATCTAAGCCATTTTATAGTTTTTAATATTCAACAAAAATTAGCTTTAAAATAAAATGTTTGAAAAACTAAAATTAAACTAAATTAATTGTGTCTAACACTTTAGTAGAGGAAAAAGGAGGAGACATAAAAGTCACAAAAGTCTTAGAGTTGTCTTTAGTCGTCATATTAATAACAATAACATTTATAATAACAATACTAGTAGTACTAAATTTGCTTATATGCAAGCGCTTAATTAAGGTAACAGTTTTTTTGTTTTTTGCTTATATCTCGAAAACAGTTACTCCTATCAATTTTTACTTTTTCACCAAAATTAAAGGTGATAAAATTTCCTACAAAATAGTTATTTGCATTTTTCATGTAGAACTAACCATAAGCGAGATATAAGTTAAATAATTAATAATTAAAAAAAAGTGTTTTAACAGAGAATGTCTTGTGATTTAAAATACACTTAATTTATTGGGTCCAATACTTTATTAGAAGAAAAAGAAGGTGACATAAAAGTCACTGAAGTCTTCAGAGTCGTTTTTAAATGCTGCATTTTCGTCTCAAGTTTTTAGTCGTCAAATTAATAACAATAACATTAATAATAATAATACTAATATTACTAAATTTGCTTATATGCAAGCGCTTAATTAAGGTAACAGTTTCTTGCTTATATCTCGAAAACAGTTACTCTTATCAATTTTTATTTTTTTACTAAAATTAAAGCTGATAAAATTTCCTACAAAATAGTTATTTGCATTTTTCATGTAGGACTAACCATAAGCGAGATATAAGTTTGAAAATAATCAATATTTAAAAAAAAAGTGCTTTAACAGAAAATGTCTTGTGATTTAAAATACACTTAATTTATTGGGTCCAATACTTTATTAGAAGAAAAAGGAGGTGACTTAAAAGTCGCTGAAGTCTTCAGAGTCGATTTTAAATGCTGCATTTTCGTCTTCGTCTCAAACATTGAAAACTGAATTACATTTTTGTTCAGTAACTGTTACAGTTTTCACTTTGGTTTTTTGCTTATATCTCGAAAACAGTTACTCCTATAAATTTTTATCTTTCCTTCAAAATTAAAGCTGATAAAATTTCCTACAAAATAGTTTTTAGCATTTTTTTTGTAGGACCAACCATAAGCGAGTTATAGAGTTGGATATAAATAATCTTTAACAAAAATTTGCTTTAAAATAAAATGTTTGAAAAACCGAAATTAAACTAAATTAATTGGGTCTAACACTTTAGTAGAGGAAAAAGGAGGAGACGTAAAAGTCACCAAAGTCTTCAGAGTCGTTTTTAATCGTCATATTAATAACAATAACATTAATAATAATAATACTAATAATACTAAATTTGCTTATATGCAAACGCTTAATTAAGGTAACAGTTTTTTGGTTTCTTGATTATATCTCGAAAACAGTTACTCCTATCAATTTTTATCATTTTACTAAAATTAAAGCTGATAAAATTTCCTACAAAATAGTTATTTGCATTTTTCATGTAGGACTAACCATAAGCGAGATATAAGTTTGAAAATAATTAATATTTAAAAAAAAAGTGCTTTAACAGAAAATGTCTTGTGATTTAAAATACACTTAATTTATTGGGTCCAATACTTTATTAGAAGAAAAAGGAGGTGACATAAAAGTCACTGACGTCTTCAGAGTCGTTTTTAAATGCTGCATTTTTGTCTTCGTCTCAAACATTGAAAACTGAGTTACATTTTTGTTCAGTAACAGTTACAGTTTTCTTATTGGTTTTTTGCTTATATCTCGAAAACAGTTACTCCTATCAAATTTTATCTTTTTTTCAAAATTAAAGCTGATAAAATTTCCAACCAAATAGTTATTTACATTTTTCTTGTAGGACCAAGCATAAACGAGTTATAGAGTTGGATATAAATAATATTTAACAAAAATTTGCTTTAAAATAAAATGCTTGAAAAACCGGAATTAAACTAAATTAATTGTGTCTAACACTTTAGTAGAGGAAAAAGGAGAAGACATAAAAGTCACAAAAGTCTTAGAGTTGTCTTTAGTCGTCATATTAATAACAATAACATTAATAATAATAATACTAATATTACTAAATTTGCTTATATGCAAGCGCTTAGTTAAGGTAACAGTTTCTTGCTTATATCTCGAAAACAGTTACTCCTATCAATTTTTAACTTTTTACTAAAATTAAAGCTGATAAAATTTCCTACAAAATAGTTATTTGCATTTTTTATGTAGGACTAACCATAAGCGAGATAGAAGTTTGAAAATAATTAATATTTAAAAAAAAAGTGCTTTAACAGAAAATGTCTTGTGATTTAAAATACACTTTTATTGGGACCAATACTCTATTAGAAGAAAAAGGAGGTGACATAAAAGTCACTGAAGTCTTCAGAGTCGTTTTTAAATGCTGCATTTTCGTCTTCGTCTCAAACATTGAAAACTGAATTACATTTTTGTTCAGTAACTGTAACAGTTTTCACTTTGGTTTTTTGCTTATATCTCGAAAACAATTACTCCTATCAATTTTTATCTTTCTTTCAAAATTAAAGCTGATAAAATTTCCAACAAAATAGTTATTTGCATTTCTTTTGTAAGACCAACCATAAGCGAGTTATAGAGTTGGATATAAATAATCTTTAACAAAAATTTGCTTTAAAATAAAATGTTTGAAAAACCGATATTAAAGTAAATTAATTGGGTCTAACACTTTAGTAGAGGAAAAAGGAGAAGACATAAAAATCACCAAAGTCTTCAGAGTTGTTTTTAGTACTAAATTTGCTTATATGCAAGCGCTTAATTAAGGTAACAGTTTTTTGGTTTCTTGCTTATATCTCGAAAACAGTTACTCCTATCAATTTTTATCTTTTTACTAAAATTAAAGCTGATAAAATTTCCTACAAAATAGTAATTTGCATTTTTTATGTAGGACTAACCATAAGCGAGATATAAGTTTGAAAATAATTAATATTTAAAAAAAACGTGCTTTAACAGAAAATGTCTTGTGATTTAAAATACACTTAATTTAATGGGTCCAATACTTTATTAGAAGAAAAAGGAGGTGACATAAAAGTCACTGAAGTCTTCAGAGTCGATTTTAAATGCTGCATTTTCGTCTTTGTCTCAAACATTGAAAACTGAATTACATTTTTGTTTAGTAACAGTTACAGTTTTCTTATTGGTTTTTTGCTTATATCTCGAAAACAGTTACTCCTATCAATTTTTATCTTTCTTTCAAAATCAAAGCTGATAAAATTTCCTACAAAATAGTTATTGGCATTTTTTTTGTAGGACTAACCATAAGCGAGTTATAGAGTTGGATATAAATAATCTTTAACAAAAATTTGCTTTAAAATAAAATGTTTGAAAAACCGAAATTAAACTAAATTAATTAAAACTAACACTTTAGTTGAGGAAAAAGGAGAAGACATAAAAGTCACCAAAGTCTTGAGAGTCGTTTTTAGTCGTCATATTAATAACAATAACATTAATAATAATAATACTAATAGTACTAAATTTGCTTATATGCAAGCGCTTTATTAAGGTAACAGTTTTTTGGTTTCTTGCTTATATCTCGAAAACAGTTACTCCTATCAATTTTTATCTTTTTACTAAAATTAAAGCTGATAAAAATTCCTACAAAATAGTTATTTGTATTTTTCTTGTAGGACCAAGCATAAGCGAGTTATAGAGATAGATATAAATAATATTTAACAAAAATTTGCTTTAAAATAAAATGTTTGAAATACTGAAATTAAACTAAATTAATTGTGTCTAACACTTTAGTATAGGAAAAAGGAGAAGACATAAAAGTCACCAAAGTCTTCAGAGTCGTTTTTAGTCGTCATATTAATAACAATAACATTAATAATAATAATACTAATAGTACTAAATTTGCTTATATGCAAGCGCTTTATTAAGGTAACAGTTTTTTGGTTTCTTGCTTATATCTCGAAAACAGTTACTCCTATCAATTTTTATCTGTTTACCAAAATTAAAGCTGATAAAATTTCCTACAAAATAGTTATTTGCATTTTTCATGTAGGACTAACCATAAGCGAGATGTAAGTTTGAAAATTATTAATATTTAAAAAAAAGTGCTTAAACAGAAAATGTCTTGTGATTTAAAATACACTTAATTTATTGGGTCCAATACTTTATTAGAAGAAAAAGGAGGTGACATAAAAGTCACTGAAGTCTTCAGAGTCGATTTTAAATGCTGCATTTTCGTCTTTGTCTCAAACATTGAATACTGAATTACATTTTTGTTTAGTAACAGTTACAGTTTTCTTATTGGTTTTTTGCTTATATCTCGAAAACAGTTATTCCTATCAATTTTTATCTTTCTTTCAAAATCAAAGCTGATAAAATTTCCTACAAAATAGTTATTGGCATTTTTTTTGTAGGACCAACCATAAGCGAGGTATAGAGTTGGATATAAATAATCTTTAACAAAAATTTGCTTTAAAATAAAATGTTTGAAAAACCGAAATTAAACTAAATTAATTAAGACTAACACTTTAGTTGAGGAAAAAGGAGAAGACATAAAAGTCACCAAAGTTTTGAGAGTGGTTTTTAGTCGTCATATTAATAACAATAACATTAATAATAATAATACTAATAGTACTAAATTTGCTTATATGCAAGCGCTTTATTAAGGTAACAGTTTTTTGGTTTCTTGCTTATATCTCGAAAACAGTTACTCCTATCAATTTTTATCTTTTTACTAAAATTAAAGCTGATAAAATTTCCTACAAAATAGTTATTTGTATTTTTCTTGTAGGACCAAGCATAAGCGAGTTATAGAGATAGATATAAATAATATTTAACAAAAATTTGCTTTAAAATAAAATGTTTGAAAAACCGAAATTAAACTAAATTAATTG
This sequence comes from Tribolium castaneum, assembly GCF_031307605.1. Lineage (NCBI taxonomy): Eukaryota > Metazoa > Arthropoda > Insecta > Coleoptera > Tenebrionidae > Tribolium > Tribolium castaneum. Next base: position 10,344,858 of record NC_087395.1, on the reverse strand, counting down.
GGTCTAACTCTTTAGTAGAGGAAAAAGGAGGAGACGTAAAAGTCACCAAAGTCTTCAGAGTCGTTTTTAATCGTCATATTAATAACAATAACATTAATAATAATAATACTAATAATACTAAATTTGCTTATATGCAAACGCTTAATTAAGGTAACAGTTTTTTGGTTTCTTGATTATATCTCGAAAACAGTTACTCCTATCAATTTTTATCATTTTACTAAAATTAAAGCTGATAAAATTTCCTACAAAATAGTTATTTGCATTTTTCATGTAGGACTAACCATAAGCGAGATATAAGTTTGAAAATAATTAATATTTAAAAAAAAGTGCTTTAACAGAAAATGTCTTGTGATTTAAAATACACTTAATTTATTGGGTCCAATACTTTATTAGAAAAAAAAGGAGGTGACATAAAAGTCACTGACGTCTTCAGAGTCGTTTTTAAATGCTGCATTTTTGTCTTCGTCTCAAACATTGAAAACTGAGTTACATTTTTGTTCAGTAACAGTTACAGTTTTCTTATTGGTTTTTTGCTTATATCTCGAAAACAGTTACTCCTATCCTAGTTGAGGAAAATTTGATAGGAGTAACTGTTTTCGAGATATAAGCAAAAAACCAATAAGAAAACTGTAACTGTTACTGAACAAAAATGTAACTCAGTTTTCAATGTTTGAGACGAAGACAAAAATGCAGCATTTAAAAACGACTCTGAAGACGTCAGTGACTTTTATGTCACCTCCTTTTTTTTCTAATAAAGTATTGGACCCAATAAATTAAGTGTATTTTAAATCACAAGACATTTTCTGTTAAAGCACTTTTTTTTAAATATTAATTATTTTCAAACTTATATCTCGCTTATGGTTAGTCCTACATGAAAAATGCAAATAACTATTTTGTAGGAAATTTTATCAGCTTTAATTTTAGTAAAATGATAAAAATTGATAGGAGTAACTGTTTTCGAGATATAATCAAGAAACCAAAAAACTGTTACCTTAATTAAGCGTTTGCATATAAGCAAATTTAGTATTATTAGTATTATTATTATTAATGTTATTGTTATTAATATGACGATTAAAAACGACTCTGAAGACTTTGGTGACTTTTACGTCTCCTCCTTTTTCCTCTACTAAAGAGTTAGACCCAATTAATTTAGTTTAATTTCGGTTTTTCAAACATTTTATTTTAAAGCAAATTTTTGTTAAATATTATTTATATCTATCTCTATAACTCGCTTATGCTTGGTCCTACAAGAAAAATACAAATAACTATTTTGTAGGAAATTTTATCAGCTTTAATTTTAGTAAAAAGATAAAAATTGATAGGAGTAACTGTTTTCGAGATATAAGCAAGAAACCAAAAAACTGTTACCTTAATAAAGCGCTTGCATATAAGCAAATTTAGTACTATTAGTATTATTATTATTAATGTTATTGTTATTAATATGACGACTAAAAACCACTCTCAAAACTTTGGTGACTTTTATGTCTTCTCCTTTTTCCTCAACTAAAGTGTTAGTCTTAATTAATTTAGTTTAATTTCGGTTTTTCAAACATTTTATTTTAAAGCAAATTTTTGTTAAAGATTATTTATATCCAACTCTATACCTCGCTTATGGTTGGTCCTACAAAAAAAATGCCAATAACTATTTTGTAGGAAATTTTATCAGCTTTGATTTTGAAAGAAAGATAAAAATTGATAGGAATAACTGTTTTCGAGATATAAGCAAAAAACCAATAAGAAAACTGTAACTGTTACTAAACAAAAATGTAATTCAGTATTCAATGTTTGAGACAAAGACGAAAATGCAGCATTTAAAATCGACTCTGAAGACTTCAGTGACTTTTATGTCACCTCCTTTTTCTTCTAATAATGTATTGGACCCAATAAATTAAGTGTATTTTAAATCACAAGACATTTTCTGTTTAAGCACTTTTTTTTAAATATTAATAATTTTCAAACTTACATCTCGCTTATGGTTAGTCCTACATGAAAAATGCAAATAACTATTTTGTAGGAAATTTTATCAGCTTTAATTTTGGTAAACAGATAAAAATTGATAGGAGTAACTGTTTTCGAGATATAAGCAAGAAACCAAAAAACTGTTACCTTAATAAAGCGCTTGCATATAAGCAAATTTAGTACTATTAGTATTATTATTATTAATGTTATTGTTATTAATATGACGACTAAAAACGACTCTGAAGACTTTGGTGACTTTTATGTCTTCTCCTTTTTCCTATACTAAAGTGTTAGACACAATTAATTTAGTTTAATTTCAGTATTTCAAACATTTTATTTTAAAGCAAATTTTTGTTAAATATTATTTATATCTATCTCTATAACTCGCTTATGCTTGGTCCTACAAGAAAAATACAAATAACTATTTTGTAGGAATTTTTATCAGCTTTAATTTTAGTAAAAAGATAAAAATTGATAGGAGTAACTGTTTTCGAGATATAAGCAAGAAACCAAAAAACTGTTACCTTAATAAAGCGCTTGCATATAAGCAAATTTAGTACTATTAGTATTATTATTATTAATGTTATTGTTATTAATATGACGACTAAAAACGACTCTCAAGACTTTGGTGACTTTTATGTCTTCTCCTTTTTCCTCAACTAAAGTGTTAGTTTTAATTAATTTAGTTTAATTTCGGTTTTTCAAACATTTTATTTTAAAGCAAATTTTTGTTAAAGATTATTTATATCCAACTCTATAACTCGCTTATGGTTGGTCCTACAAAAAAAATGCCAATAACTATTTTGTAGGAAATTTTATCAGCTTTGATTTTGAAAGAAAGACAAAAATTGATAGGAGTAATTGTTTTCGAGATATAAGCAAAAAACCAAAGTAAAAACTGTTACAGTTACTGAACAAAAATGTAATTCAGTTTTCAATGTTTGAGACGAAGACGAAAATGCAGCATTTAAAAACGACTCTGAAGACTTCAGTGACTTTTATGTCACCTCCTTTTTCTTCTAATAAAGTATTGGACCCATTAAATTAAGTGTATTTTAAATCACAAGACATTTTCTGTTAAAGCACTTTTTTTTTAAATATTAATTATTTTCAAACTTATATCTCGCTTATGGTTAGTCCAACATGGAAAATGCAAATAACTATTTTGTAGGAAATTTTATCAGCTTTAATTTTGAAAGAAAGATAAAAATTGATAGGAGTAATTGTTTTCGAGATATAAGCAAAAAACCAAAGTAAAAACTGTTACAGTTACTGAACAAAAATGTAATTCAGTTTTCAATGTTTGAGACGAAGACGAAAATGCAGCATTTAAAAACGACTCTGAAGACTTCAGCGACTTTTATGTCACCTCCTTTTTCTTCTAATAAAGTATTGGACCCAATAAATTAAGTGTATTTTAAATCATAAGACATTTTCTGTTAAAGCACTTTTTTTTTAAATACTAATAACTTTTAAACTTATATCTCGCTTATGGTTAGTCTTACATGAAAAATGCAAATAACTGTTTTGTAGGAAATTTTATCAGCTTTAGTTTTAGTAAACAGATAAAAATTGATAGGAGTAACTGTTTACGAGATATAAGCAAGAAACCAAAAAACTGTTACCTTAATAAAGCGCTTGCATATAAGCAAATTTAGTACTATTAGTATTATTATTATTAATGTTATTGTTATTAATATGACGACTAAAAACGACTCTGAAACCTTTAGTGACCTTTATGTCTTCTCCTTTTTCCTTTACTAAAGTGTTAGACACAATTAATTTAGTTTAATTTTAGTTTTTCAAACATTTTATTTTAAAGCAAGTTTTTGTTAAATATTATTTATACCCAACTCTATAACTCGCTTATGGTTGGTCCTACAAGAAAAATGCAAATAACTATTTTGTAGGAAATTTTATCAGCTTTAATTTTGAAAGAAAGATAAAATTTTATAGGAGTAACTGTTTTCGAGATATAAGCAAAAAACCAATAAGAAAACTGTAACTGTTACTGAACAAAAATGTAACTCAGTTTTCAATGTTTGAGACGAAGACAAAAATGCAGCATTTAAAAACGACTCTAAAGACGTCAGTGACTTTTATGTCACCTATTTTTTCTTCTAATAAAGTATTGGACCCAATAAATTAAGTGTATTTTAAATCACAAGACATTTTCTGTTAAAGCACTTTTTTTTTAAATATTAATTATTTTCAAACTTATATCTCGCTTATGGTTAGTCCTACATAAAAAATGCAAATAACTATTTTGTAGGAAATTTTATCAGCTTTAATTTTAGTAAAAAGATAAAAATTGATAGGAGTAACTGTTTTCGAGATATAATCAAGAAACCAAAAAACTGTTACCTTAATTAAGCGTTTGCATATAAGCAAATTTAGTATTATTAGTATTATTATTATTAATGTTATTGTTATTAATATGACGATTAAAAACGACTCTGAAGACTTTGGTGACTTTTACGTCTCCTCCTTTTTCCTCTACTAAAGTGTTAGACTCAATTAATTTAGTTTAATTTCGGTTTTTCAAACATTTTATTTTAAAGCAAATTTTTGTTAAAGATTATTTATATCCAACTCTATAACTCGCTTATGGTTGGTCTTACAAAAGAAATGCAAATAATTATTTTGTAGGAAATTTTATCAGCTTTAATTTTGAAAGAAAGATAAAAATTGATAGGAGTAATTGTTTTCGAGATATAAGCAAAAAACCAAAGTAAAAACTGTTACAGTTACTGAACAAAAATGTAAGTTTTCGAGATATAAGCAAGAAACTGTTACCTTAATTAAGCGCTTGCATATAAGCAAATTTAGTACTATTAGTATTATTATTATTATTAATGTTATTGTTATTGATATGACGACTAAGAACGACTCTCAAGACTTTGGTGACTTTTATGTCACCTCCTTTTTCTTCTAATAAAATATTGGACCCAATAAATTAAGTGTATTTTAAATCACAAGACATTTTCTGTTAAAGCACTTTTTTTTAAATATTAATTATTTTTAAACTTATATCTCGCTTATGGTTAGTCCTACATGAAAAATGCAAATTACTATTTTGTAGGAAATTTTATTTTTTAGTTTTTCAAACATTTAATTTTAAAGCAAGTTTTTGTTAAATATTATTTATATCCAACTCTATAACTCGCTTATGGTTCGTCCTACAAGAAAAATGCAAATAACTATTTTGTAGGAAATTTTATCAGCTTTAATTTTGAAAGAAAGATAAAAATTGATAGGAATAATAGTTTTCGAGATATAAGCAAAAAACCAAAGTGAAAACTGTTACAGTTACTAAACAAAAATGTAATTCAGTTTTCAATGTTTGAGACGAAGACGAAAATGCAGCATTTAAAAACGACTCTGAATACTTCTGTGACTTTTAAGTCACCTCCTTTTTCTTCTAATAATGTATTGGACCCAATAAATTAAGTGTATTTCAAATCACAAGACATTTTCTGTTAAAGCACTTTTTTTTTAAATATTGATTATTTTCAAACTTACATCTCGCTTGTGGTTAGTATTACATGAAAAATGCAAATAACTATTTTGTAGGAAATTTTATCAGCTTTAGTTTTAGTAAACAGATAAAAATTGATAGGAGTAACTGTTTTCGAGATATAAGCAAGAAACCAAAAAACTGTTACCTTAATAAAGCGCTTGCATATAAGCAAATTTAGTACTATTAGTATTATTATTATTAATGTTATTGTTATTAATATGACGACTAAAAACGACTCTGAAGACTTTGGTGACTTTTATGTCTTCTCCTTTTTCCTATACTAAAGTGTTAGACACAATTAATTTAGTTTAATTTCAGTATTTCAAACATTTTATTTTAAAGCAAATTTTTGTTAAATATTATTTATATCTATCTCTATAACTCGCTTATGCTTGGTCCTACAAGAAAAATACAAATAACTATTTTATAGAAAATTTTATCAGCTTTAATTTTAGTAAAAAGATAAAAATTGATAGGAGTAACTGTTTTCGAGATATAAGCAAGAAACCAAAACACTGTTACCTTAATAAAGCGCTTGCATATAAGCAAATTTAGTACTATTAGTATTATTATTATTAATGTTATTGTTATTAATATGACGACTAAAAACGACTCTCAAGACTTTGGTGACTTTTATGTCTTCTCCTTTTTCCTCAACTAAAGTGTTAGTTTTAATTAATTTAGTTTAATTTCGGTTTTTCAAACATTTTATTTTAAAGCAAATTTTTGTTAAAGATTATTTATATCCAACTCTATAACTCGCTTATGGTTGGTCTTACAAAAGAAATGCAAATAACTATTTTGTAGGAAATTTTATCAGCTTTAATTTTGAAAGAAAGATAAAAATTGATAGGAGTAATTGTTTTCGAGATATAAGCAAAAAACCAAAGTAAAAACTGTTACAGTTACTGAACAAAAATGTAAGTTTTCGAGATATAAGCAAAAAACTGTTACCTTAATTAAGCGCTTGCATATAAGCAAATTTAGTACTATTAGTATTATTATTATTATTAATGTTATTGTTATTGATATGACGACTAAGAACGACTCTCAAGACTTTGGTGACTTTTATGTCACCTCCTTTTTCTTCTAATAAAGTATTGGACCCATTAAATTAAGTGTATTTTAAATCACAAGACATTTTCTGTTAAAGCACTTTTTTTTTAAATATTAATTATTTTCAAACTTATATCTCGCTTATGGTTAGTCCAACATGGAAAATGCAAATAACTATTTTGTAGGAAATTTTATCAGCTTTAATTTTGAAAGAAAGATAAAAATTGATAGGAGTAATTGTTTTCGAGATATAAGCAAAAAACCAAAGTAAAAACTGTTACAGTTACTGAACAAAAATGTAATTCAGTTTTCAATGTTTGAGACGAAGACGAAAATGCAGCATTTAAAAACGACTCTGAAGACTTCAGCGACTTTTATGTCACCTCCTTTTTCTTCTAATAAAGTATTGGACCCAATAAATTAAGTGTATTTTAAATCATAAGACATTTTCTGTTAAAGCACTTTTTTTTTAAATACTAATAACTTTTAAACTTATATCTCGCTTATGGTTAGTCTTACATGAAAAATGCAAATAACTGTTTTGTAGGAAATTTTATCAGCTTTAGTTTTAGTAAACAGATAAAAATTGATAGGAGTAACTGTTTACGAGATATAAGCAAGAAACCAAAAAACTGTTACCTTAATAAAGCGCTTGCATATAAGCAAATTTAGTACTATTAGTATTATTATTATTAATGTTATTGTTATTAATATGACGACTAAAAACGACTCTGAAACCTTTAGTGACCTTTATGTCTTCTCCTTTTTCCTTTACTAAAGTGTTAGACACAATTAATTTAGTTTAATTTTAGTTTTTCAAACATTTTATTTTAAAGCAAGTTTTTGTTAAATATTATTTATATCCAACTCTATAACTCGCTTATGGTTGGTCCTACAAGAAAAATGCAAATAACTATTTTGTAGGAAATTTTATCAGCTTTAATTTTGAAAGAAAGATAAAATTTTATAGGAGTAACTGTTTTCGAGATATAAGCAAAAAACCAATAAGAAAACTGTAACTGTTACTGAACAAAAATGTAACTCAGTTTCCAATGTTTGAGACGAAGACAAAAATGCAGCATTTAAAAACGACTCTAAAGACGTCAGTGACTTTTATGTCACCTATTTTTTCTTCTAATAAAGTATTGGACCCAATAAATTAAGTGTATTTTAAATCACAAGACATTTTCTGTTAAAGCACTTTTTTTTTAAATATTAATTATTTTCAAACTTATATCTCGCTTATGGTTAGTCCTACATAAAAAATGCAAATAACTATTTTGTAGGAAATTTTATCAGCTTTAATTTTAGTAAAAAGATAAAAATTGATAGGAGTAACTGTTTTCGAGATATAATCAAGAAACCAAAAAACTGTTACCTTAATTAAGCGTTTGCATATAAGCAAATTTAGTATTATTAGTATTATTATTATTAATGTTATTGTTATTAATATGACGATTAAAAACGACTCTGAAGACTTTGGTGACTTTTACGTCTCCTCCTTTTTCCTCTACTAAAGTGTTAGACTCAATTAATTTAGTTTAATTTCGGTTTTTCAAACATTTTATTTTAAAGCAAATTTTTGTTAAAGATTATTTATATCCAACTCTATAACTCGCTTATGGTTGGTCTTACAAAAGAAATGCAAATAATTATTTTGTAGGAAATTTTATCAGCTTTAATTTTGAAAGAAAGATAAAAATTGATAGGAGTAATTGTTTTCGAGATATAAGCAAAAAACCAAAGTAAAAACTGTTACAGTTACTGAACAAAAATGTAAGTTTTCGAGATATAAGCAAGAAACTGTTACCTTAATTAAGCGCTTGCATATAAGCAAATTTAGTACTATTAGTATTATTATTATTATTAATGTTATTGTTATTGATATGACGACTAAGAACGACTCTCAAGACTTTGGTGACTTTTATGTCACCTCCTTTTTCTTCTAATAAAATATTGGACCCAATAAATTAAGTGTATTTTAAATCACAAGACATTTTCTGTTAAAGCACTTTTTTTTAAATATTAATTATTTTTAAACTTATATCTCGCTTATGGTTAGTCCTACATGAAAAATGCAAATTACTATTTTGTAGGAAATTTTATTTTTTAGTTTTTCAAACATTTAATTTTAAAGCAAGTTTTTGTTAAATATTATTTATATCCAACTCTATAACTCGCTTATGGTTCGTCCTACAAGAAAAATGCAAATAACTATTTTGTAGGAAATTTTATCAGCTTTAATTTTGAAAGAAAGATAAAAATTGATAGGAATAATAGTTTTCGAGATATAAGCAAAAAACCAAAGTGAAAACTGTTACAGTTACTAAACAAAAATGTAATTCAGTTTTCAATGTTTGAGACGAAGACGAAAATGCAGCATTTAAAAACGACTCTGAATACTTCTGTGACTTTTAAGTCACCTCCTTTTTCTTCTAATAATGTATTGGACCCAATAAATTAAGTGTATTTCAAATCACAAGACATTTTCTGTTAAAGCACTTTTTTTTTAAATATTGATTATTTTCAAACTTACATCTCGCTTGTGGTTAGTATTACATGAAAAATGCAAATAACTATTTTGTAGGAAATTTTATCAGCTTTAGTTTTAGTAAACAGATAAAAATTGATAGGAGTAACTGTTTTCGAGATATAAGCAAGAAACCAAAAAACTGTTACCTTAATAAAGCGCTTGCATATAAGCAAATTTAGTACTATTAGTATTATTATTATTAATGTTATTGTTATTAATATGACGACTAAAAACGACTCTGAAGACTTTGGTGACTTTTATGTCTTCTCCTTTTTCCTATACTAAAGTGTTAGACACAATTAATTTAGTTTAATTTCAGTATTTCAAACATTTTATTTTAAAGCAAATTTTTGTTAAATATTATTTATATCTATCTCTATAACTCGCTTATGCTTGGTCCTACAAGAAAAATACAAATAACTATTTTATAGAAAATTTTATCAGCTTTAATTTTAGTAAAAAGATAAAAATTGATAGGAGTAACTGTTTTCGAGATATAAGCAAGAAACCAAAACACTGTTACCTTAATAAAGCGCTTGCATATAAGCAAATTTAGTACTATTAGTATTATTATTATTAATGTTATTGTTATTAATATGACGACTAAAAACGACTCTCAAGACTTTGGTGACTTTTATGTCTTCTCCTTTTTCCTCAACTAAAGTGTTAGTTTTAATTAATTTAGTTTAATTTCGGTTTTTCAAACATTTTATTTTAAAGCAAATTTTTGTTAAAGATTATTTATATCCAACTCTATAACTCGCTTATGCTTGGTCTTACAAAAGAAATGCAAATAACTATTTTGTAGGAAATTTTATCAGCTTTAATTTTGAAAGAAAGATAAAAATTGATAGGAGTAATTGTTTTCGAGATATAAGCAAAAAACCAAAGTAAAAACTGTTACAGTTACTGAACAAAAATGTAAGTTTTCGAGATATAAGCAAAAAACTGTTACCTTAATTAAGCGCTTGCATATAAGCAAATTTAGTACTATTCGTATTATTATTATTATTAATGTTATTGTTATTGATATGACGACTAAGAACGACTCTCAAGACTTTGGTGACTTTTATGTCACCTCCTTTTTCTTCTAATAAAGTATTGGGCCCAATAAATTAAGTGTATTTTAAATCACAAGACATTTTCTGTTAAAGCACTTTTTTTTTAAAATATTAATTATTTTTAAACTTATATCTCGCTTATGGTTAGTCCTACATGAAAAATGCAAATTACTATTTTGTAGGAAATTTTATTTTTTAGTTTTTCAAACATTTAATTTTAAAGCAAGTTTTTGTTAAATATTATTTATATCCAACTCTATAACTCGCTTATGGTTCGTCCGACAAGAAAAATGCAAATAACTATTTTGTAGGAAATTTTATCAGCTTTAATTTTGAAAAAAAGATAAAAATTGATAGGAATAATAGTTTTCGAGATATAAGCAAAAAACCAAAGTGAAAACTGTTACAGTTACTAAACAAAAATGTAATTCAGTTTTCAATGTTTGAGACGAAGACAAAAATGCAGCATTTAAAAACGACTCTGAATACTTCTGTGACTTTTAAGTCACCTCCTTTTTCTTCTAATAATGTATTGGACCCAATAAATTAAGTGTATTTCAAATCACAAGACATTTTCTGTTAAAGCACTTTTTTTTTAAATATTGATTATTTTCAAACTTACATCTCGCTTGTGGTTAGTCTTACATGAAAAATGCAAATAACTATTTTGTAGGAAATTTTATCAGCTTTAATTTTAGTAAACACATAAAAATTGATAGGAGTAACTGTTTTCGAGATATAAGCAAGGAACCAAAAAACTGTTACCTTAATAAAGCGCTTGCATATAAGCAAATTTAGTACTATTAGTATTATTATTATTAATGTTATTGTTATTAATATGACGACTAAAAACGACTCTGAAGACTATGGTGACTTTTATGTCTTCTCCTTTTTCCTATACTAAAGTGTTAGACACAATTAATTTAGTTTAATTTCAGTATTTCAAACATTTTATTTTAAAGCAAATTTTTGTTAAATATTATTTATATCTATCTCTATAACTCGCTTATGCTTGGTCCTACAAGAAAATGCAAATAACTATTTTGTAGGAAATGTTATCAGCTTTAATTTTGAAAAAAAGATAAAAATTGATAGAAGTAACTGTTTTCGAGATATAAGCAAGAAACCAATAAGAAAACTGTAACAGTTTTTACTTTGGTTTTTTGCTTATATCTCGAAAACAATTACTCCTATCAATTTTTATCTTTCTTTCAAAATTAAAGCTGATAAAATTTCCTACAAAATAGTTATTTGCATTTTCCATGTTGGACTAACCATAAGCGAGATATAAGTTTGAAAATAATTAATATTTAAAAAAAAAGTGCTTTAACAGAAAATGTCTTGTGATTTAAAATACACTTAATTTAATGGGTCCAATACTTTATTAGAAGAAAAAGGAGGTGACATAAAAGTCACCAAAGTCTTGAGAGTCGTTCTTAGTCGTCATATCAATAACAATAACATTAATAATAATAATAATACTAATAGTACTAAATTTGCTTATATGCAAGCGCTTAATTAAGGTAACAGTTTTTTGCTTATATCTCGAAAACTTACATTTTTGTTCAGTAACTGTAACAGTTTTTACTTTGGTTTTTTGCTTATATCTCGAAAACAATTACTCCTATCAATTTTTATCTTTCTTTCAAAATTAAAGCTGATAAAATTTCCTACAAAATAGTTATTTGCATTTCTTTTGTAAGACCAACCATAAGCGAGTTATAGAGTTGGATATAAATAATCTTTAACAAAAATTTGCTTTAAAATAAAATGTTTGAAAAACCGAAATTAAACTAAATTAATTAAAACTAACACTTTAGTTGAGGAAAAAGGAGAAGACATAAAAGTCACCAAAGTCTTGAGAGTCGTTTTTAGTCGTCATATTAATAACAATAACATTAATAATAATAATACTAATAGTACTAAATTTGCTTATATGCAAGCGCTTTATTAAGGTAACAGTGTTTTGGTTTCTTGCTTATATCTCGAAAACAGTTACTCCTATCAATTTTTATCTTTTTACTAAAATTAAAGCTGATAAAATTTTCTATAAAATAGTTATTTGTATTTTTCTTGTAGGACCAAGCATAAGCGAGTTATAGAGATAGATATAAATAATATTTAACAAAAATTTGCTTTAAAATAAAATGTTTGAAATACTGAAATTAAACTAAATTAATTGTGTCTAACACTTTAGTATAGGAAAAAGGAGAAGACATAAAAGTCACCAAAGTCTTCAGAGTCGTTTTTAGTCGTCATATTAATAACAATAACATTAATAATAATAATACTAATAGTACTAAATTTGCTTATATGCAAGCGCTTTATTAAGGTAACAGTTTTTTGGTTTCTTGCTTATATTTCGAAAACAGTTACTCCTATCAATTTTTATCTGTTTACTAAAACTAAAGCTGATAAAATTTCCTACAAAATAGTTATTTGCATTTTTCATGTAATACTAACCACAAGCGAGATGTAAGTTTGAAAATAATCAATATTTAAAAAAAAAGTGCTTTAACAGAAAATGTCTTGTGATTTGAAATACACTTAATTTATTGGGTCCAATACATTATTAGAAGAAAAAGGAGGTGACTTAAAAGTCACAGAAGTATTCAGAGTCGTTTTTAAATGCTGCATTTTCGTCTTCGTCTCAAACATTGAAAACTGAATTACATTTTTGTTTAGTAACTGTAACAGTTTTCACTTTGGTTTTTTGCTTATATCTCGAAAACTATTATTCCTATCAATTTTTATCTTTCTTTCAAAATTAAAGCTGATAAAATTTCCTACAAAATAGTTATTTGCATTTTTCTTGTAGGACGAACCATAAGCGAGTTATAGAGTTGGATATAAATAATATTTAACAAAAACTTGCTTTAAAATTAAATGTTTGAAAAACTAAAAAATAAAATTTCCTACAAAATAGTAATTTGCATTTTTCATGTAGGACTAACCATAAGCGAGATATAAGTTTAAAAATAATTAATATTTAAAAAAAAGTGCTTTAACAGAAAATGTCTTGTGATTTAAAATACACTTAATTTATTGGGTCCAATATTTTATTAGAAGAAAAAGGAGGTGACATAAAAGTCACCAAAGTCTTGAGAGTCGTTCTTAGTCGTCATATCAATAACAATAACATTAATAATAATAATAATACTAATAGTACTAAATTTGCTTATATGCAAGCGCTTAATTAAGGTAACAGTTTCTTGCTTATATCTCGAAAACTTACATTTTTGTTCAGTAACTGTAACAGTTTTTACTTTGGTTTTTTGCTTATATCTCGAAAACAATTACTCCTATCAATTTTTATCTTTCTTTCAAAATTAAAGCTGATAAAATTTCCTACAAAATAATTATTTGCATTTCTTTTGTAAGACCAACCATAAGCGAGTTATAGAGTTGGATATAAATAATCTTTAACAAAAATTTGCTTTAAAATAAAATGTTTGAAAAACCGAAATTAAACTAAATTAATTGAGTCTAACACTTTAGTAGAGGAAAAAGGAGGAGACGTAAAAGTCACCAAAGTCTTCAGAGTCGTTTTTAATCGTCATATTAATAACAATAACATTAATAATAATAATACTAATAATACTAAATTTGCTTATATGCAAACGCTTAATTAAGGTAACAGTTTTTTGGTTTCTTGATTATATCTCGAAAACAGTTACTCCTATCAATTTTTATCTTTTTACTAAAATTAAAGCTGATAAAATTTCCTACAAAATAGTTATTTGCATTTTTTATGTAGGACTAACCATAAGCGAGATATAAGTTTGAAAATAATTAATATTTAAAAAAAAAGTGCTTTAACAGAAAATGTCTTGTGATTTAAAATACACTTAATTTATTGGGTCCAATACTTTATTAGAAGAAAAAATAGGTGACATAAAAGTCACTGACGTCTTTAGAGTCGTTTTTAAATGCTGCATTTTTGTCTTCGTCTCAAACATTGAAAACTGAGTTACATTTTTGTTCAGTAACAGTTACAGTTTTCTTATTGGTTTTTTGCTTATATCTCGAAAACAGTTACTCCTATAAAATTTTATCTTTCTTTCAAAATTAAAGCTGATAAAATTTCCTACAAAATAGTTATTTGCATTTTTCTTGTAGGACCAACCATAAGCGAGTTATAGAGTTGGGTATAAATAATATTTAACAAAAACTTGCTTTAAAATAAAATGTTTGAAAAACTAAAATTTAACTAAATTAATTGTGTCTAACACTTTAGTAAAGGAAAAAGGAGAAGACATAAAGGTCACTAAAGGTTTCAGAGTCGTTTTTAGTCGTCATATTAATAACAATAACATTAATAATAATAATACTAATAGTACTAAATTTGCTTATATGCAAGCGCTTTATTAAGGTAACAGTTTTTTGGTTTCTTGCTTATATCTCGTAAACAGTTACTCCTATCAATTTTTATCTGTTTACTAAAACTAAAGCTGATAAAATTTCCTACAAAACAGTTATTTGCATTTTTTATGTAAGACTAACCATAAGCGAGATATAAGTTTAAAAGTTATTAGTATTTAAAAAAAAAGTGCTTTAACAGAAAATGTCTTATGATTTAAAATACACTTAATTTATTGGGTCCAATACTTTATTAGAAGAAAAAGGAGGTGACATAAAAGTCGCTGAAGTCTTCAGAGTCGTTTTTAAATGCTGCATTTTCGTCTTCGTCTCAAACATTGAAAACTGAATTACATTTTTGTTCAGTAACTGTAACAGTTTTTACTTTGGTTTTTTGCTTATATCTCGAAAACAATTACTCCTATCAATTTTTATCTTTCTTTCAAAATTAAAGCTGATAAAATTTCCTACAAAATAGTTATTTGCATTTTCCATGTTGGACTAACCATAAGCGAGATATAAGTTTGAAAATAATTAATATTTAAAAAAAAAGTGCTTTAACAGAAAATGTCTTGTGATTTAAAATACACTTAATTTAATGGGTCCAATACTTTATTAGAAGAAAAAGGAGGTGACATAAAAGTCACTGAAGTCTTCAGAGTCGTTTTTAAATGCTGCATTTTCGTCTTCGTCTCAAACATTGAAAACTGAATTACATTTTTGTTCAGTAACTGTAACAGTTTTTACTTTGGTTTTTTGCTTATATCTCGAAAACAATTACTCCTATCAATTTTTGTCTTTCTTTCAAAATCAAAGCTGATAAAATTTCCTACAAAATAGTTATTGGCATTTTTTTTGTAGGACCAACCATAAGCGAGTTATAGAGTTGGATATAAATAATCTTTAACAAAAATTTGCTTTAAAATAAAATGTTTGAAAAACCGAAATTAAACTAAATTAATTAAGACTAACACTTTAGTTGAGGAAAAAGGAGAAGACATAAAAGTCACCAAAGTTTTGAGAGTCGTTTTTAGTCGTCATATTAATAACAATAACATTAATAATAATAATACTAATAGCACTAAATTTGCTTATATGCAAGCGCTTTATTAAGGTAACAGTTTTTTGGTAAATTGCTTTTATCTAAAGTAATATATAATTTGCAGTTTTCAGCCAGAATAAGACGTTTTTAATCTTTTTAATGTAAGTTTTCGTGTTCAAGACAAAAGATCGTCTAAAATAAGCAGTTTTTGTCCAGACTGAAACGTAATTCGAATTTCTGTGCCTGAATAAGGGGTTTTCAGTTTCTTTGATGTAAGGTTTCTTGTTTGTAACAATAAATTAACAAAAATATTTGGTTTTTATCCAAACTGTGGCATGAATCAGCTTTAAGACTATAACGCAAATCTTTTGTTTTGTGCTAAAATAAGACGTTTTTAGTCAGTTTGATATAAGTTTTCTTGTTCAAAGCAAAATATTGTCGAAAATCAACCGTTTTTGTCTAAACTGATACAAAATTCGGTGGTTTGTGTCCGAATACAAAGTTTTCAGATTCTTTAATGTTAGGTTTGCTGCTTCTAACAAAGAATCAACAAAAATATTTTGTTTTAATACAAACTGCAATATAAAATGTCTTCATAGGACAAAACATGATGTTTGGCATCTGTTTAATAAAAATTTACTCGTTTGGAAGCATAGAATCATTCCAAATAAGCTATTCTCGTCGAAACTATAATGTAATTAGTGTTTTGTGCTAGAATACAGCGTTTTTGTTAGATTTATTAACAATTTTGTCTATTTTAAGCATTGAAACGAATAGGATTAGCTGCCTTTATCTAAAGTAATACATAAATTGCTCTTTTATGCCAGATAATACGTTTTTAGTCTGTTCGATGTAAGTTTTCTTGTTCAAAGCAAAAGATCGTCTAAAATAAGCCGTTTTTGTTTGAACTGATGAACAATTCAGACTGAGAGTTAACAAAAATAATTTATTTTAATCCAAACTGATACTTTTTGACCCTATAAGAGTCCTATAAGAGTCCGAGATACGCCGTTCTCGTCAAGTCTATAACGTAATTCGTTTTTTTGTGTCAGAATACGACGTTTTCTGTCTGTTTAATATAAGTTTTTAATAATAATAATAATAATAATAATAACAATAATAATAATAATAATAATAATAATAATAATAATAATAATAATAATAATAATAATAATAATAATAATAATAATAATAATAATAATAATAATAATAATAATAATAATAATAACAATAATAATAATAAAAATAATAATAATAATAATAATAATAATAATAATAACAATAATAATAATAATAATAATAAAAATAATAATAATAGTAATAAAAGTAAGCTTAGTTTTCTAAGCCAAAATGAAGCTTATTTTGTGTGTTATATGAGTGTTTTCTCATTTCTATGCAAGAAATCATCTGTGATCTGTGTTTTTAGGCAAAAATTGTCTAAAATTAATAACTCATTTTAAAACTGGTATAAAAACATTTACTATACAAAAGTTAATAATAATAATAATAATAATAATAATAATAATAATAGTAATAGTAACAAAAGTAATAATAATAATAATACTTTTAATAAGGAAAAATGGAGCTTATTTTGTGTGTTACATGAGCGTTTTCTCATTTCTGTGCAAAAGATCATGTGTGATGTGTGTTTTTAGGCAATCTAAGCCATTTTATAGTTTTTAATATTTAACAAAAATTTGCTTTAAAATAAAATGTTTGAAAAACTGAAATTAAACTAAATTAATTGTGTCTAACACTTTAGTAGAGGAAAAAGGAGGAGACATAAAAGTCACTAAAGTCTTCAGAGTTGTCTTTAGTCGTCATATTAATAACAATAACATTTATAATAACGATACTAGTAGTACTAAATTTGCTTATTAAACTAAATTAATTGTGTCTAACACTTTAGTATAGAAAAAAGGAGAAGACATAAAAGTCACCAAAGTCTTCAGAGTCGTTTTTAGTCGTCATATTAATAACAATAACATTAATAATAATAATACTAATAGTACTAAATTTGCTTATATGCAAGCACTTTATTAAGGTAACAGTTTTTTGGTTTCTTGCTTATATCTCGAAAACAGTTACTCCTATCAATTTTTATCTTTTTACTAAAATTAAAGCTGATAAAATTTCTTACAAAATAGTTATTTGCATTTTTCTTGTAGGACCAACCATAAGCGAGTTATAGAGTTGGATATAAATAATATTTAACAATAACTTGCTTTAAAATAAAATGTTTGAAAAACTAAAATTAAACTAAATTAATTGTGTCTAACACTTTAGTAGAGGAAAAAGGAGAAGATATAAAGGTCACTAAAGGTTTCAGAGTCGTCTTTAGTCGTCGTATTAATAACAATGACATTAATAATAATACTAATAGTACTAAATTTGCTTACATGCAAACGCTTAATTAAGGTAACAGTTTTTTGGTTTCTTGCTTATATCTGGAAAACAGTTACTTATATCAATTTTTATCTTTTTACTAAAATTAAAGCTGATAAAATTTTCTACAAAATAGTTATTAGTATTTTTCATGTAAGACTAAGCATAAGCGAGATATAAGTTTAAAAATTATTAATATTTAAAAAAAAAGTGCTTTAACAGAAAATGTCTTGTGATTTAAAATACACTTAATTTATTGGGTCCAATACTATATTAGAAGAAAAAGGAGGTGACATAAAAGTCGCTGAAGTCTTCAGAGTCGTTTTTAAATGCTGCATTTTCGTCTTCGTCTCAAACATTGAAAACTGAATTACATTTTTGTTCAGTAACTGTAACAGTTTTTACTTTGGTTTTTTACTTATATCTCGAAAACAATTACTCCTATCAATTTTTATCTTTCTTTCAAAATTAAAGCTGATAAAATTTCCTACAAAATAGTTATTTGCATTTCTTTTGTAAGACCAACCATAAGCGAGTTATAGAGTTGGATATAAATAATCTTTAACAAAAATTTGCTTTAAAATATAATGTTTGAAAAACCGAAATTAAACTAAATTAATTGAGTCTAACACTTTAGTATAGGAAAAAGGAGAAGACATAAAAGTCACCAAAGTCTTCAGAGTCGTTTTTAGTCGTCATATTAATAACAATAACATTAATAATAATAATAACGCTGCATTTTCGTCTTCGTCTCAAACATTGAAAACTGAATTACATTTTTGTTTAGTAACAGTTACAGTTTTCTTATTGGTTTTTTGCTTATATCTCGAAAACAGTTACTCCTATCAATTTTTATTTTTCTTTTAAAATTAAAGCTGATAAAATTTCCCACAAAATAGTTATTTGCATTTTTCTTGTAGGACCAACCATAAGCGAGTTATAGAGTTGGATATAAATAATATTTAACAAAAACTTGCTTTAAAATAAAATGTTTGAAAAACTAAAAAATAAAATTTCCTACAAAATAGTAATTTGCATTTTTCATGTAGGACTAACCATAAGCGAGATATAAGTTTAAAAATAATTAATATTTAAAAAAAAGTGCTTTAACAGAAAATGTCTTGTGATTTAAAATACACTTAATTTATTGGGTCCAATACTTTATTAGAAGAAAAAGGAGGTGACATAAAAGTTACCAAAGTCTTGAGAGTCGTTCTTAGTCGTCATATCAATAACAATAACATTAATAATAATAATACTAATAGTACTAAATTTGCTTATATGCAAGCGCTTAATTAAGGTAACAGTTTCTTGCTTATATCTCGAAAACTTACATTTTTGTTCAGTAACTGTAACAGTTTTTACTTTGGTTTTTTGCTTATATCTCGAAAACAATTACTCCTATCAATTTTTATCTTTCTTCCAAAATTAAAGCTGATAAAATTTCCTACAAAATAGTTATTTGCATTTCTTTTGTAAGACCAACCATAAGCGAGTTATAGAGTTGGATATAAATCTTTAACAAAAATTTGCTTTAAAATATAATGTTTGAAAAACCGAAATTAAACTAAATTAATTGAGTCTAACACTTTAGTATAGGAAAAAGGAGAAGACATAAAAGTCACCAAAGACTTCAGAGTCGTTTTTAGTCGTCATATTAATAACAATAACATTAGTAATAATAATAATGCTTCATTTTCGTCTTCGTCTCAAACATTGAAAACTGAATTACATTTTTGTTCAGTAACAGTTACAGTTTTCTTATTGGTTTTTTGCTTATATCTCGAAAACAGTTACACCTATCAAATTTTATTTTTCTTTCAAAATTAAAGCTGATAAAATTTCCAACAAAGTAATTATTTGCATTTTTCTTGTAGGACCAAGCATAAGCAAGTTATAGAGATGAATATAAATAATATCTAACAAAAATTTGCTTTAAAATAAAATGTTTGAAAAACTGAAATTAAACTAAATTAATTGTGTCTAACACTTTAGTGGAGGAAAAAGGAGAAGACATAAAAGTCTCTAAAGGTTTCAGAATCGTCTTTAGTCGTCATATTAATAACAATAACATTAATAAACTAATAGTACTAAATTTGCTTATTTGCAAACGCTGCATTAAGGTAATAGTTTTTTGGTTTCTTGCTTATATCTCGAAAACAGTTACTCCTATCAAGTTTTACCTTTTCCCCAAAATTAAAGATGATAAAATTTCCTGCAAAATAGTTATTTGCATTTTTCATGTAGAACAAACCATAAGCGAGATATAAGTTTGAAAATAATTAATAATTAAAAAAAAATGTGTTTTAACAGAAAATGTCTTGTGATTTAAAATACACTTAATTTATTGGGTCCAATACTTAATTACAAGAAAAAGGAGGTGCAAATAACTATTTTGTTGGAAATTTTATTAGCTTTAATTGTGAAAGAAAGATAAAATTTGATAGGAGTAACTGTTTTCGAGATATAAGCAAAAAACCAATAAGAAAACTAACTGTAACTGAACAAAAATGTAATTCAGTTTTCAATGTTTGAGACGAAGACAAAAATGCAGCATTTAAAAACGACTCTGAAAACTTCAGTGACTTTTATGTCACCTCCTTTTTCTTCTAATAAAGTATTGGACCCAATAATTTAAGTGAATTATAAATCACAAGACATTTTCTGTTAAAACACTTTTTTTTAATTATTAATTACTTTCAAACTTATATCTCGCTTATGGTTAGTTCTACATGAAAAATGCAAATAACTATTTTGTAGGAAATTTTATCACCTTTAATTTTGGTGAAAAAGTAAAAATTGATAGGAATAACTGTTTTCGAGATATAAGCAAAAAACAAAAAAACTGTTACCTTAATTAAGCGCTTGCATATAAGCAAATTTAGTACTACTAGTATTGTTATTATAAATGTTATTGTTATTAATATGACGACTAAAGACAACTCTAAGACTTTAGTGACTTTTATGTCTCCTCCTTTTTCCTCTACTAAAGTGTTAGACACAATTAATTTAGTTTAATTTC
This sequence comes from Tribolium castaneum, assembly GCF_031307605.1. Lineage (NCBI taxonomy): Eukaryota > Metazoa > Arthropoda > Insecta > Coleoptera > Tenebrionidae > Tribolium > Tribolium castaneum. Next base: position 10,323,921 of record NC_087395.1, on the reverse strand, counting down.
AGTTTTTCAAACATTTTACTTTAAAGCAAATTTTTGTTAAATATTAAAAACTATAAAATGGCTTAGATTGCCTAAAAACACACATCACACATGATCTTTTGCATAGAAATGAGAAAACGCTCATATAACACAAAATAAGCTTCATTTTTGCTTAGAAAACTAAGCTTACTTTTATTACTACTATTATTATTATATTTATTATTATTATATTTATTATTATTATTATTATTACTATTATTATTATTATTATTAATATTATTATTATTAAAAACCGATTATAACTTTTGTATTGTAAATGTTTTTATACCAGTTTTAAAATGAGTTATATTAATTTAGACAATTTCTTGCCTAAAAACACAGATCACAGATGATCTCTTGCATAGAAATGAGAAAACGCTCAGATAACACAAAATAAGCATCATTTTTGCTTAGAAAAACTAAGCTTTAATTTAGAAAGAAATTCATTATTATAAGTATTATTATCATTATTATTATTATTATTATTATTATTATTATTATTATTATTATTTATTACTATTATTATTATTATTATTATTATTAACTTTTGTATAGTAAATGTTTTTATACCAGTTTTAAAATGAGTTATTAATTTTAGACAATTTCTTGCCAAAAAACACAGATCACAGATGATTTCTTGCATAGAAATGAGAAAACGCTCATATAACACAAAAAGAGCTTCATGTTTGCTTAGAAAACTAAGCTTACTTTTATTACTATTATTAGTATTATTATTTTTATTATTATTATTATTATTATTATTATTATTATTATTATTATTATTATTAATATTATTATTATTATTATTATAATTATTATTGTTATTATTATTATTATTATTAAAAACTTATATTAAACAGACAGAAAACGTCGTATTCTGACACAAAAAAACGAATTACGTTATAGACTTGACGAGAACGGCGTATCTCGGACTCTTATAGGACTCTTATAGGGTCAAAAAGTATCAGTTTAGATTAAAATAAATTATTTTTGTTGACTCTCAGTCTGAATTGTTCATCAGTTCAAACAAAAACGGCTTATTTTAGACGATCTTTTGCTTTGAACAAGAAAACTTACATCGAACAGACTAAAAACGTATTAATCTGGCATAAAAGAGCAATTTATGTATCACTTTAGATAAAGGCAGTAATCCTATTCGTTTCATTGCTTAAAATAGACAAAATTGTTAATAAATCTAACAAAAACGCTGTATTCTAGCACAAAATACTAATTACATTATAGTTTCGACGAGAATAGCTTATTTGGAATGATTCTATGCTTCCAAACGAGTAAATTTTTATTAAACAGATGCCAAACATCATGTTTTGTCCTATAAAGACATTTTATATTGCAGTTTGTATTAAAACAAAATATTTTCGTTGATTCTTTGTTAGAAGCAGCAAACCTAACATTAAAGAATCTGAAAACTTTGTATTCGGACACAAACCACCGAATTTTGTATCAGTTTAGACAAAAACGGTTGATTTTCGACAATATTTTGCTTTGAACAAGAAAATTTATATCAAACTGACTAAAAACGTCTTATTTTAGCACAAAACAAAAGATTTGCGTTATAGTCTTGAAGCTGATTCATGACACAGTTTGGATAAAAACCAATTATTTTTGTTAATTCATTGTTACAAACAAGAAACCTTACATCAAAGAAACTGAAAACCCCTTATTCAGGCACAGAAATTCGAATTACGTTTCAGTCTGGACAAAAGCTGCTTATTTTAGACGATCCTTTGTTTTGAACACGAAAACTTACATTAAAAAGATTAAAAACGTCTTATTCTGGCTGAAAACTGCAAATTATATATTACTATAGATAAAAGCAATTTATCCTGATTACTCCTTTACTTAGAATAGAGTAAACTTGTATAAAATTTAATGAAAACTTTAAATTTAGTCTCAAAGAAATAATTTACGTTATAGTTTTGACCAGCACTGTTTATTTCAAACGAATTTATGATTCGAAACTAATGAACTTTTATGGGGCAGATGCAAAACCACATATTACCATATAAAGCGTTGTTTTAAAGCAAAGTATTACCTTTTGCAACAAGAAATTTCACGTCAAAGAAACTGAAAACTTCGTATCCATGCATAAATAACGAATTACGTATCAGTTTAGGCAAATACAGCTTATTTTAAACGATTCATTGCTATAAACAAGAAAAATTTTATCAAGCATATTGAAAACGTCTTATTCTCGAAAATAAGAGCAAATTATGTATCAGTTTTGACAAAAGCGGATTACTCTGTTTGATTCTATGCTTAGAGTAGAGTAAACTACTATAAAACGTAATGAAAACTCTATATTCAAGCTCAAAAGAACAAATTACGTTATAGTTTTGGCAAAAAAAAAATATTTCGGACGATTACATACTTCGAAGTAAGCAAACTTTAATTGAACAAGTGCAAAAGCTAATACTTTGCTTTAAAATAACGATTTATGTGGTAATATGGTATTTTGCATCTGTCCTATAAAAGTTTACTCGTTTCGCTCCATTGAATCATTCGAAATAAATTATTTTGACACAACAACAACGAAAATAATTTGTTTTTGTTTAAACTGTAACATAAGTCGCTTTTATAAAACGAACTAAGACTTTTGGCATCTGTTTATTGAAAGTTTTCTCGTTTGGGGGCATAAAATCGTTTGAAATTAACAGTTCTGGTCAAAACTATAACGTAAATTATTTCTTTGTATCACTTTAAAGATTTGCGTTATAGTCTTGACGAGAACTGTTAATTTCAAACGATTCTATGCTTTGAAACCAGTATACTTTCACTGAACAGAGGCAAAACGTCTGATTTCGCCTTTAAAAAACGATTTATGTCACAGTTTGGATTAAAACCAATGATTTTCGTTTATTCATTGTTACAAACAAGAAACCTTACATCAAAGAAACTGAAAACCTCTTATTCAGGCCCAGAAAATCAAATTACGTTTCAGTCTAGACACAAATTGCTTATTTTAGACGATTCTTTCTTTTGAACACGAAAACTTACATTAAAAAGATTAAAAACGTCTTATTCTGGCTCAAAACTGCAAATTATGTATTACTTTGGATAAAAGCAGTTTATCCTGATTACTCCTTTGCTTAGAATAGAGCAAACTTGTATAAAACTTAATGAAAACTTTAAATTTCGTCTCAAAGAAATAATTTACGTTATAGTTTTGACCAGAACTGTTAATTTCAAACGATTTTATGCCCCCAAACGAAAAAACTTTCACTAAACAAATGCCAAACGTCTTAGTTCGTTTTATAAAAGCGACTTATGTAACAGTTGATAAAATTTCCAACAAAGTAATTATTTGCATTTTTCTTGTAGGACCAAGCATAAGCAAGTTATAGAGATGAATATAAATAATATCTAACAAAAATTTGCTTTAAAATAAAATGTTTGAAAAACTGAAATTAAACTAAATTAATTGTGTCTAACACTTTAGTGGAGGAAAAAGGAGAAGACATAAAAGTCTCTAAAGGTTTCAGAATCGTCTTTAGTCGTCATATTAATAACAATAACATTAATAAACTAATAGTACTAAATTTGCTTATATGCAAACGCTGCATTAAGGTAATAGTTTTTTGGTTTCTTGCTTATATCTCGAAAACAGTTACTCCTATCAAGTTTTACCTTTTCCCCAAAATTAAAGATGATAAAATTTCCTGCAAAATAGTTATTTGCATTTTTCATGTAGAACAAACCATAAGCGAGATATAAGTTTGAAAATAATTAATAATTAAAAAAAAATGTGTTTTAACAGAAAATGTCTTGTGATTTAAAATACACTTAATTTATTGGGTCCAATACTTAATTAGAAGAAAAAGGAGGTGCAAATAACTATTTTGTTGGAAATTTTATTAGCTTTAATTGTGAAAGAAAGATAAAATTTGATAGGAGTAACTGTTTTCGAGATATAAGCAAAAAACCAATAAGAAAACTAACTGTAACTGAACAAAAATGTAATTCAGTTTTCAATGTTTGAGACGAAGACAAAAATGCAGCATTTAAAAACGACTCTGAAAACTTCAGTGACTTTTATGTCACCTCCTTTTTCTTCTAATAAAGTATTGGACCCAATAATTTAAGTGAATTATAAATCACAAGACATTTTCTGTTAAAACACTTTTTTTTAATTATTAATTACTTTCAAACTTATATCTCGCTTAAATTTAGTCTCAAAGAAATAATTTACGTTATAGTTTTGACCAGCACTGTTTATTTCAAACGAATTTATGATTCGAAACTAATGAACTTTTATGGGGCAGATGCAAAACCACATATTACCATATAAAGCGTTGTTTTAAAGCAAAGTATTACCTTTTGCAACAAGAAATTTCACGTCAAAGAAACTGAAAACTTCGTATCCATGCATAAATAACGAATTACGTATCAGTTTAGGCAAATACAGCTTATTTTAAACGATTCATTGCTATAAACAAGAAAAATTTTATCAAGCATATTGAAAACGTCTTATTCTCGAAAATAAGAGCAAATTATGTATCAGTTTTGACAAAAGCGGATTACTCTGTTTGATTCTATGCTTAGAGTAGAGTAAACTACTATAAAACGTAATGAAAACTCTATATTCAAGCTCAAAAGAACAAATTACGTTATAGTTTTGGCAAAAAAAAAATATTTCGGACGATTACATACTTCGAAGTAAGCAAACTTTAATTGAACAAGTGCAAAAGCTAATACTTTGCTTTAAAATAACGATTTATGTGGTAATATGGTATTTTGCATCTGTCCTATAAAAGTTTACTCGTTTCGCTCCATTGAATCATTCGAAATAAATTATTTTGACACAACAACAACGAAAATAATTTGTTTTTGTTTAAACTGTAACATAAGTCGCTTTTATAAAACGAACTAAGACTTTTGGCATCTGTTTATTGAAAGTTTTCTCGTTTGGGGGCATAAAATCGTTTGAAATTAACAGTTCTGGTCAAAACTATAACGTAAATTATTTCTTTGTATCACTTTAAAGATTTGCGTTATAGTCTTGACGAGAACTGTTAATTTCAAACGATTCTATGCTTTGAAACCAGTATACTTTCACTGAACAGAGGCAAAACGTCTGATTTCGCCTTTAAAAAACGATTTATGTCACAGTTTGGATTAAAACCAATGATTTTCGTTTATTCATTGTTACAAACAAGAAACCTTACATCAAAGAAACTGAAAACCTCTTATTCAGGCACAGAAAATCAAATTACGTTTCAGTCTAGACACAAATTGCTTATTTTAGACGATTCTTTCTTTTGAACACGAAAACTTACATTAAAAAGATTAAAAACGTCTTATTCTGGCTCAAAACTGCAAATTATGTATTACTTTGGATAAAAGCAGTTTATCCTGATTACTCCTTTGCTTAGAATAGAGCAAACTTGTATAAAACTTAATGAAAACTTTAAATTTCGTCTCAAAGAAATAATTTACGTTATAGTTTTGACCAGAACTGTTAATTTCAAACGATTTTATGCCCCCAAACGAAAAAACTTTCACTAAACAAATGCCAAACGTCTTAGTTCGTTTTATAAAAGCGACTTATGTAACAGTTTAAACAAAAACAAATTATTTTCGTTGTTGTTGTGTCAAAATAATTTATTTCGAATGATTCAATGGAGCGAAACGAGTAAACTTTTATAGGACAGATGCAAAATACCATATTACCACATAAATCGTTATTTTAAAGCAAAGTATTAGCTTTTGCACTTGTTCAATTAAAGTTTGCTTACTTCGAAGTATGTAATCGTCCGAAATATTTTTTTTTGCCAAAACTATAACGTAATTTGTTCTTTTGAGCTTGAATATAGAGTTTTCATTACGTTTTATAGTAGTTTACTCTACTCTAAGCATAGAATCAAACAGAGTAATCCGCTTTTGTCAAAACTGATACATAATTTGCTCTTATTTTCGAGAATAAGACGTTTTCAATATGCTTGATAAAATTTTTCTTGTTTATAGCAATGAATCGTTTAAAATAAGCTGTATTTGCCTAAACTGATACGTAATTCGTTATTTATGCATGGATACGAAGTTTTCAGTTTCTTTGACGTGAAATTTCTTGTTGCAAAAGGTAATACTTTGCTTTAAAACAACGCTTTATATGGTAATATGTGGTTTTGCATCTGCCCCATAAAAGTTCATTAGTTTCGAATCATAAATTCGTTTGAAATAAACAGTGCTGGTCAAAACTATAACGTAAATTATTTCTTTGAGACTAAATTTAAAGTTTTCATTAAATTTTATACAAGTTTACTCTATTCTAAGTAAAGGAGTAATCAGGATAAATTGCTTTTATCTAGAGTAATATATAATTTGCAGTTTTCAGCCAGAATAAGACGTTTTTAATCTATTTAATGTAAGTTTTCGTGTTCAAAACAAAGGATCGTCTAAAATAAGCAGCTTTTGTCCAGACTGAAACGTAATTCGAATTTCTGTGCCTGAATAAGGGGTTTTCAGTTTCTTTGATGTAAGGTTTCTTGTTTGTAACAATGAATTAACAAAAATAATTGGTTTTTATCCAAACTGTGTCATGAATCAGCTTCAAGACTATAACGCAAATCTTTTGTTTTGTGCTAAAATAAGACGTTTTTAGTCAGTTTGATATAAATTTTCTTGTTCAAAGCAAAATATTGTCGAAAATCAACCGTTTTTGTCTAAACTGATACAAAATTCGGTGGTTTGTGTCCGAATACAAAGTTTTCAGAATCTTTAATGTTAGGTTTGCTGCTTCTAACAAAGAATCAACGAAAATATTTTGTTTTAATACAAACTGCAATATAAAATGTCTTTATAGGACAAAACATGATGTTTGGCATCTGTTTAATAAAAATTTACTCGTTTGGAAGCATAGAATCATTCCAAATAAGCTATTCTCGTCGAAACTATAATGTAATTAGTATTTTGTGCTAGAATACAGCGTTTTTGTTAGATTTATTAACAATTTTGTCTATTTTAAGCAATGAAACGAATAGGATTAGCTGCCTTTATCTAAAGTGATACATAAATTGCTCTTTTATGCCAGATTAATACGTTTTTAGTCTGTTCGATGTAAGTTTTCTTGTTCAAAGCAAAAGATCGTCTAAAATAAGCCGTTTTTGTTTGAACTGATGAACAATTCAGACTGAGAGTCAACAAAAATAATTTATTTTAATCCAAACTGATACTTTTTGACCCTATAAGAGTCCTATAAGAGTCCGAGATACGCCGTTCTCGTCAAGTCTATAACGTAATTCGTTTTTTTGTGTCAGAATACGTTTTCTGTCTGTTTAATATAAGTTTTTAATAATAATAATAATAATAACAATAATAATAATAATAATAATAATAATAATAATAATAATAATAATAATAATAATAATAATAATAATAATAATAATAATAAAAATAATAATAATAATAATAGTAATAATAATAATAATAAAAATAATAATAGTAATAAAAGTAGGCTTTGTTTTCTAAGCAAACATGAAGCTCTTTTTGTGTTATATGAGCGTTTTCTCATTTCTATGCAAGAAATCATCTGTGATCTGTGTTTTTAGGCAAGAAATTGTCTAAAATTAATAACTCATTTTAAAACTGGTATAAAAACATTTACTATACAAAAGTTAATAATAATAATAATAATAATAATAATAATAATAGTAATAAAAAATAATAATAATAATAATAATAAAAATAATAATAATAATAATAATAATAATAATGATAATAATACTTATAATAATGAATTTCTTTCTAAATTAAAGCTTAGTTTTTCTAAGCAAAAATGATGCTTATTTTGTGTTATCTGAGCGTTTTCTCATTTCTATGCAAGAGATCATATGCGATCTGTGTTTTTAGGCAAGAAATTGTCTAAATTAATATAACTCATTTTAAAACTGGTACAAAAACATTTACTATACAAAAGTTATAATCGGTTTTTAATAATAATAATATTAATAATAATAATAATAATAATAGTAATAATAATAATAATAATAATAATAAATATAATAATAATAGTAGTAATAAAAGTAAGCTTAGTTTTCTAAGCAAAAATGAAGCTTATTTTGTGTTATATGAGCGTTTTCTCATTTCTATGCAAAAGATCATGTGTGATCTGTGTTTTTAGGCAATCTAAGCCATTTTATAGTTTTTAGGCAAGAAATTGGCTAAAATTAATCACTCATTTTAAAACTGGTATAAAAACAATACTATACAAAAGTTATAATCGGTTTTTAATAATAATAATAATAATAATAATAATAATAACAATAATAATAATAATAATAATAATAATAATAATAATAATAATAATAACAATAATAATAATAATAATAATTAAAATAATAATAATAGTAATAAAAGTAAGCTTAGTTTTCTAAGCAAAAATAAAGCTTATTTTGTGTGTTATATGAGTGTTTTTAGGCAAGAAATTGTCTAAAATTAATAACTCATTTTAAAACTGGTATAAAAACATTTACTATACAAAAGTTAATAATAATAATAATAATAATAATAATAATAATAATAGTAATAAAAGAAATAATAATAATAATAATAATAATAATAATAATGATAATAATACTTATAATAATGAATTTCTTTCTAAATTAAAGCTTAGTTTTTCTAAGCAAAAATGATGCTTATTTTGTGTTATCTGAGCGTTTTCTCATTTCTATGCAAGAGATCATCTGTGATCTGTATTTTTAGACAAGAAATTGTCTAAAATTAATAACTCATTTTAAAACTGGTATAAAAACATTTACTATACAAAAGTTATAATCGGTTTTTAATAATAATAATATTAATAATAATAATAATAATAATAATAATAATAATAATAATAATAATAATAATAATAATAGTAATAATAATAATAATAATAATAAAAATAATAATAATAGTAGTAATAAAAGTAAGCTTAGTTTTCTAAGCAAAAATGAAGCTTATTTTGTGTGTTATATGAGCGTTTTCTCATTTCTATGCAAGAGATCATCTGTGATCTGTGTTTTTAGACAAGAAATTGTCTAAAATTAATAACTCATTTTAAAACTGGTATAAAAACATTTACTATACAAAAGTTATAATCGGTTTTAATAATAATAATAATAATAATAATAATAATAATAATAATAATAATAATAATAATAATAATAATAATAATAATAATAATAATAATAATAATAGTAATAATAATAATAATAATAATAATAATAATAATAATAAAAATAATAATAATAGTAGTAATAAAAGTAAGCTTAGTTTTCTAAGCAAAAATGAAGCTTATTTTGTGTTATATGAGCGTTTTCTCATTTCTATGCAAAAGATCATGTGTGATGTGTGTTTTTAGGCAATCTAAGCCATTTTATAGTTTTTAATATTTAACAAAAATTTGCTTTAAAATAAAATGTTTGAAAAACTGAAATTAAACTAAATTAATTGTGTCTAACACTTTAGTAGAGGAAAAAGGAGGAGACATAAAAGTCACTAAGGTCTTAGAGTTGTCTTTAGTCGTCTTATTAATAACAATAACATTTATAATAACATTACTAGTAGTACTAAATTTGCTTATATGCAAGCGCTTAATTAAAGTAACAGTTTTTTTGTTTTTTGCTTATATCTCGAAAACAGTTACTCCTATCAATTTACTTTTTCACCAAAATTAAAGGTGATAAAATTTCCTACAAAATAGTTATTTGCATTTTTCATGTAGAACTAACCATAAGCGAGATATAAGTTTGAAAGTAATTAATAATTAAAAAAAAGTGTTTTACAGAAAATGTCTTGTGATTTATAATACACTTAATTTATTGGGTCCAATACTTTATTAGAAGAAAAAGGAGGTGACATAAAAGTCACTGAAGTTTTCAGAGTCGTTTTTAAATGCTGCATTTTTGTCTTCGTCTCAAACATTGAAAACTGAATTACATTTTTGTTCAGTAACAGTTACAGTTTTCTTATTGGTTTTTTGCTTATATCTCGAAAACAGTTACTCCTATCAAATTTTATCTTTCTTTCACAATTAAAGCTAATAAAATTTCCAACAAAATAGTTATTTGCACCTCCTTTTTCTTCTAATTAAGTATTGGACCCAATAAATTAAGTGTATTTTAAATCACATTTTTCTGTTAAAACACATTTTTTTTTAATTATTAATTATTTTCAAACTTATATCTCGCTTATGGTTTGTTCTACATGAAAAATGCAAATAACTATTTTGCAGGAAATTTTATCATCTTTAATTTTGGTGAAAAGTTAAAAATTGATAGGAGTTAAAGATTATTTATATCCAACTCTATAACTCGCTTATGGTTGGTCCTACAAAAAAATGCAAATAACTATTTTGTAGGAAATTTTATCAGCTTTAATTTTGAAAAAAAGATAAAAATTGATGGAAGTAACTGTTTTCGAGATATAAGCAAGAGACCAATAAGAAAACTGTAACTGTTACTGAACAAAAATGTAATTCAGTTTTCAATGTTTGAGACGAAGACGAAAATGCAGCATTATTATTATTATTAATGTTATTGTTATTAATATGACGACTAAAAACGACTCTGAAGTCTTTGGTGACTTTTATGTCTTCTCTTTTTCCTATACTAAAGTGTTAGACTCAATTAATTTAGTTTAATTTCGGTTTTTCAAACATTATATTTTAAAGCAAATTTTTGTTAAAGATTATTTCTATCCAACTCTATAACTCGCTTATGGTTGGTCCTACAAAAAAAATGCCAATAACTATTTTGTAGGAAATTTTATCAGCTTTAATTTTGAAAGAAAGATAAAAATTGATAGGAGTAATTGTTTTCGAGATATAAGCAAAAAACCAAAGTAAAAACTGTTACAGTTACTGAACAAAAATGTAAGTTTTCGAGATATAAGCAAGAAACTGTTACCTTAATTAAGCGCTTGCATATAAGCAAATTTAGTACTATTAGTATTATTATTATTAATGTTATTGTTATTGATATGACGACTAAGAACGACTCTCAAGACTTTGGTGACTTTTATGTCACCTCCTTATTCTTCTAATAAAGTATTGGACCCAATAAATTAAGTGTACTTTAAATCACAAGACATTTTCTGTTAAAGCACTTTTTTTTTAAATATTAATTATTTTTAAACTTATATCTCGCTTATGGTTAGTCCTACATGAAAAATGCAAATTACTATTTTGTAGGAAATTTTATTTTTTAGTTTTTCAAACATTTTATTTTAAAGCAAGTTTTTGTTAAATATTATTTATATCCAACTCTATAACTCGCTTATGGTTGGTCCTACAAGAAAAATGCAAATAACTATTTTGTAGGAAATTTTATCAGCTTTAATTTTGAAAGAAAGATAAAAATTGATAGGAATAATTGTTTTCGAGATATAAGCAAAAAACCAAAGTGAAAACTGTTACAGTAACTAAACAAAAATGTAATTCAGTTTTTAATGTTTGAGACGAAGACGAAAATGCAGCATTTAAAAACGACTCTAAAGACTTCTGTGACTTTTAAGTCACCTCCTTTTTCTTCTAATAATGTATTGGACCCAAAAAATTAAGTGTATTTTAAATCACAAGACATTTTCTGTTAAAGCACTTTTTTTTTAAATATTGATTATTTTCAAACTTATATCTCGCTTATGGTTAGTCCTACATGAAAAATGCAAATAACTATTTTGTAGGAAATTTTATCAGCTTTAATTTTGAAAGAAAGATAAAAATTAATAGGAGTAACTGTTTTCGAGATATAAGCAAAAAACCAATAAGAAAACTGTAACTGTTACTGAACAAAAATGTAATTCAGTTTTCAATGTTTGAGACGAAGACGAAAATGCAGCATTATTATTATTATTAATGTTATTGTTATTAATATGACGACTAAAAACGACTCTGAAGTCTTTGGTGACTTTTATGTCTTCTCCTTTTTCCTATACTAAAGTGTTAGACTCAATTAATTTAGTTTAATTTCGGTTTTTCAAACATTATATTTTAAAGCAAATTTTTGTTAAAGATTATTTATATCCAACTCTATAACTCGCTTATGGTTGGTCTTACAAAAGAAATGCAAATAACTATTTTGTAGGAAATTTTATCAGCTTTAATTTTGAAAGAAAGATAAAAATTGATAGGAGTAATTGTTTTCGAGATATAAGCAAAAAACCAAAGTAAAAACTGTTACAGTTACTGAACAAAAATGTAAGTTTTCGAGATATAAGCAAGAAACTCTTACCTTAATTAAGCGCTTGCATATAAGCAAATTTAGTACTATTAGTATTATTATTATTTATGTTATTGTTATCAATATGACGACTAAGAACGACTCTCAAGATTTTGGTGACTTTTAGGTCACCTCCTTTTTCTTCTAATAAAGTATTGGACCCAATAAATTAAGTGTATTTTAAATCACAAGACATTTTCTGTTAAAGCACTTTTTTTTTAAATATTAATTATTTTCAAACTTATATCTCGCTTATGGTTAGTCCTACATGAAAAATGCAAATTACTATTTTGTAGGAAATTTTATTTTTTAGTTTTTCAAACATTTTATTTTAAAGCAAGTTTTTGTTAAATATTATTTATATCCAACTCTATAACTCGCTTATGGTTGGTCCTACAAGAAAAATGCAAATAACTATTTTGTAGGAAATTTTATCAGCTTTAATTTTAGTAAACAGATAAAAATTGATAGGAGTAACTGTTTTCGAGATATAAGCAAGAAACCAAAAAACTGTTACCTTAATAAAGCGCTTACATGTAAGCAAATTTAGTACTATTAGTATTATTATTATTAATGTTATTGTTATTAATATGACGACTAAAAACGACTCTGAAGACTTTGGTGACTTTTATGTCTTCTCCTTTTACCTATACTAAAGTGTTAGACACAATTAATTTAGTTTAATTTCAGTATTTCAAACATTTTATTTTAAAGCAAATTTTTGTTAAATATTATTTATATCTATCTCTATAACTCGCTTATGCTTGGTCCTACAAGAAAAATACAAATAACTATTTTGTAGGAAATTTTATCAGCTTTAATTTTAGTAAAAAGATAAAAATTGATAGGAGTAACTGTTTTCGAGATATAAGCAAGAAACCAAAAAACTGTTACCTTAATAAAGCGCTTGCATATAAGCAAATTTAGTACTATTAGTATTATTATTATTAATGTTATTGTTATTAATATGACGACTAAAAACTACTCTGAAGACTTTGGTGACTTTTATGTCTTCTCCTTTTTCCTATACTAAAGTGTTAGACACAATTAATTTAGTTTAATTTCAGTATATCAAACATTTTATTTTAAAGCAAATTTTTGTTAAATTTTATTTATATCTATCTCTATAACTCGCTTATGCTTGGTCCTACAAGAAAAATACAAATAACTATTTTGTAGGAAATTTTATCAGCTTTAATTTTAGTAAAAAGATAAAAATTGATAGGAGTAACTGTTTTTGAGATATAAGCAAGAAACCAAAAAACTGTTACCTTAATAAAGCGCTTGCATATAAGCAAATTTAGTACTATTAGTATTATTATTATTAATGTTATTGTTATTAATATGACGACTAAAAACGACTCTGAAGACTTTAGTGACCTTTATGTCTTCTCCTTTTTCCTCTACTAAAGTGTTAGACACAATTAATTTAGTTTAATTTTAGTTTTTCAAACATTTTATTTTAAAGCAAATTTTTGTTAAAGATTATTTATATCCAACTCTATAACTCGCTTATGGTTGGTCCTACAAAAAAATGCAAATAACTATTTTGTAGGAAATGTTATCAGCTTTAATTTTGAAAAAAGATAAAAATTGAAAGGAGTAACTGTTTTCGAGATATAAGCAAGAAACCAAAAAACTATTACCTTAATTCAGCGTTTGCATATAAGCAAATTTAGTACTATTAGTTTTATTATTATTAATGTTATTGTTATTAATATGACGACTAAAGACGATTCTGAAACCTTTAGGGACTTTTACGTCTTCTCCTTTTTCCTCCACTAAAGTGTTAGGCACAATTAATTTTGTTTAATTTCAGTTTTTCAAACATTTTATTTTAAAGCAAATTTTTGTTAGATATTATTTATATCCCTCTCTATAACTCGCTTATGCTTGTTCCTACAAGAAAAATGCAAATAATTACTTTGTTGGAAATTTTATCAGCTTTAATTTTGAAAGAAAGATAAAATTTGATAGGTGTAACTGTTTTCGAGAAATAAGCAAAAAACCAATAAGAAAACTGTAACTGTTACTGAACAAAAATGTAATTCAGTTTTCAATGTTTTAGACGAAGACGAAAATGCAGCATTTAAAAACGACTCTGAAGACTTCAGTGACTTTTATGTCACCTCCTTTTTCTTCTAATAAAGTATTGGACCCAATAAATTAAGTGTATTTTAAATCACAAGGCATTTTCTGTTAAAGCACTTTTGTTTTAAATATTAATTATTTTCAAACTTATATCTCGCTTATGGTTAGTCGTACATGAAAAATGCAAATAACTATTTTGTAGGAAATTTTATCAGCTTTAATTTTAGTAAAAAATTGATAGGAGTAACTGTTTTCGAGATATAAGCTAGAAACCAAAAAACTGTTACCTTAATTAAGCGCTTGCATATAAGCAAATTTAGTACTATTGGTATTATTATTATTAATGTTATTGTTATTAATATGACGACTAAAAACGACTCTGAAGACTTTAGTGACCTTTATGTCTTCTCCTTTTTCCTCTACTTAAGTGTTAGACACAATTAATTTAGTTTAATTTTAGTTTTTCAAACATTTTATTTTAAAGCAAATTTTTGTTAAAGATTATTTATATCCAACTCTATAACTCGCTTATGGTTGATCTTACAAAAGAAATGCAAATAACTATTTTGTAGGAAATTTTATCAGCTTTAATTTTGAAAGAAAGATAAAAATTGATAGGAGTAATTGTTTTCGAGATATAAGCAAAAAACCAAAGTAAAAACTGTTACAGTTACTGAACAAAAATGTAATTCAGTTTTCAATGTTTGAGACGAAGTCGAAAATGCAGCATTTAAAAACGACTCTGAAGACTTCAGCGACTTTTATGTCACCTCCTTTTTCTTCTAATAAAGTATTGGACCCAATAAATTAAGTATATTTTAAATCACAAGACATTTTCTGTTAAAGCACTTTTTTTTAAATATTAATAATTTTTAAACTTATATCTCGCTTATGGTTAGTCTTATATGAAAAATGCAAATAACTATTTTGTAGAAAATTTTATCAGCTTTAATTTTAGTAAAATGATAAAAATTGATATAAGTAAGTATTTTCGAGACATAAGCAAGAAAGCAAAAAACTGTTACCTTAATTAAGCGTTTGCATGTAAGCAAATTTAGTACTATTAATATTATTATTATTAATGTTATTGTTATTAATATGACGACTAAAGACGACTCTGAAACCTTTAGTGACATTTATGTCTTCTCCTTTTTCCTCTACTAAAGTGTTAGACACAATTAATTTAGTTTAATTTTAGTTTTTCAAACATTTTATTTTAAAGCAAGTTTTTGTTAAATATTATTTATATCTAACTCTAGAACTCGCTTATGGTTGGTCCTACAAGAAAAATGCAAATAACTATTTTGTAGGAAATTTTATCAGCTTTAATTTTGAAAGAAAGATAATTGATAGGAGTAACTGTTTTCGAGATATAAGCAAAAAACCAATAAGAAAACTGTACCTGTTACTGAACAAAAATGTAATTCAGTTTTCAATGTTTGAGACGAAGACGAAAATGCAGCGTTATTATTATTATTAATGTTATTGTTATTAATATGACGACTAAAAACGACTCTGAAGGCTTTGGTGACTTTTATGTTTTCTCCTTTTTCCAATATTAAAGTGTTAGACTCAATTAATTTAGTTTAATTTCGGTTTTTCAAACATTATATTTTAAAGCAAATTTTTGTTAAAGATTATTTATATCCAACTCTATAACTCGCTTATGGTTGGTCTTACAAAAGAAATGCAAATAACTATTTTGTAGGAAATTTTATCAGCTTTAATTTTGAAAGAAAGATAAAAATTGATAGGAGTAATTGTTTTCGAGATATAAGCAAAAAACCAAAGTAAAAACTGTTACAGTTACTGAACAAAAATGTAAGTTTTCGAGATATAAGCAAGAAACTGTTACCTTAATTAAGCGCTTGCATATAAGCAAATTTAGTACTATTAGTATTATTATTATTAATGTTATTGTTATTGATATGACGACTAAGAACGACTCTCAAGACTTTGGTGACTTTTATGTCACCTCCTTATTCTTCTAATAAAGTATTGGACCCAATAAATTAAGTGTACTTTAAATCACAAGACATTTTCTGTTAAAGCACTTTTTTTTTAAATATTAATTATTTTTAAACTTATATCTCGCTTATGGTTAGTCCTACATGAAAAATGCAAATTACTATTTTGTAGGAAATTTTATTTTTTAGTTTTTCAAACATTTTATTTTAAAGCAAGTTTTTGTTAAATATTATTTATATCCAACTCTATAACTCGCTTATGGTTGGTCCTACAAGAAAAATGCAAATAACTATTTTGTAGGAAATTTTATCAGCTTTAATTTTGAAAGAAAGATAAAAATTGATAGGAATAATTGTTTTCGAGATATAAGCAAAAAACCAAAGTGAAAACTGTTACAGTAACTAAACAAAAATGTAATTCAGTTTTTAATGTTTGAGACGAAGACGAAAATGCAGCATTTAAAAACGACTCTAAAGACTTCTGTGACTTTTAAGTCACCTCCTTTTTCTTCTAATAATGTATTGGACCCAAAAAATTAAGTGTATTTTAAATCACAAGACATTTTCTGTTAAAGCACTTTTTTTTTAAATATTGATTATTTTCAAACTTATATCTCGCTTATGGTTAGTCCTACATGAAAAATGCAAATAACTATTTTGTAGGAAATTTTATCAGCTTTAATTTTGAAAGAAAGATAAAAATTAATAGGAGTAACTGTTTTCGAGATATAAGCAAAAAACCAATAAGAAAACTGTAACTGTTACTGAACAAAAATGTAATTCAGTTTTCAATGTTTGAGACGAAGACGAAAATGCAGCATTATTATTATTATTAATGTTATTGTTATTAATATGACGACTAAAAACGACTCTGAAGTCTTTGGTGACTTTTATGTCTTCTCCTTTTTCCTATACTAAAGTGTTAGACTCAATTAATTTAGTTTAATTTCGGTTTTTCAAACATTATATTTTAAAGCAAATTTTTGTTAAAGATTATTTATATCCAACTCTATAACTCGCTTATGGTTGGTCTTACAAAAGAAATGCAAATAACTATTTTGTAGGAAATTTTATCAGCTTTAATTTTGAAAGAAAGATAAAAATTGATAGGAGTAATTGTTTTCGAGATATAAGCAAAAAACCAAAGTAAAAACTGTTACAGTTACTGAACAAAAATGTAAGTTTTCGAGATATAAGCAAGAAACTCTTACCTTAATTAAGCGCTTGCATATAAGCAAATTTAGTACTATTAGTATTATTATTATTTATGTTATTGTTATCAATATGACGACTAAGAACGACTCTCAAGATTTTGGTGACTTTTAGGTTACCTCCTTTTTCTTCTAATAAAGTATTGGACCCAATAAATTAAGTGTATTTTAAATCACAAGACATTTTCTGTTAAAGCACTTTTTTTTTAAATATTAATTATTTTCAAACTTATATCTCGCTTATGGTTAGTCCTACATGAAAAATGCAAATTACTATTTTGTAGGAAATTTTATTTTTTAGTTTTTCAAACATTTTATTTTAAAGCAAGTTTTTGTTAAATATTATTTATATCCAACTCTATAACTCGCTTATGGTTGGTCCTACAAGAAAAATGCTAACTATTTTGTAGGAAATTTTATCAGCTTTAATTTTAGTAAACAGATAAAAATTGATAGGAGTAACTGTTTTCGAGATATAAGCAAGAAACCAAAAAACTGTTACCTTAATAAAGCGCTTACATGTAAGCAAATTTAGTACTATTAGTATTATTATTATTAATGTTATTGTTATTAATATGACGACTAAAAACGACTCTGAAGACTTTGGTGACTTTTATGTCTTCTCCTTTTACCTATACTAAAGTGTTAGACACAATTAATTTAGTTTAATTTCAGTATTTCAAACATTTTATTTTAAAGCAAATTTTTGTTAAATATTATTTATATCTATCTCTATAACTCGCTTATGCTTGGTCCTACAAGAAAAATACAAATAACTATTTTGTAGGAAATTTTATCAGCTTTAATTTTAGTAAAAAGATAAAAATTGATAGGAGTAACTGTTTTCGAGATATAAGCAAGAAACCAAAAAACTGTTACCTTAATAAAGCGCTTGCATATAAGCAAATTTAGTACTATTAGTATTATTATTATTAATGTTATTGTTATTAATATGACGACTAAAAACTACTCTGAAGACTTTGGTGACTTTTATGTCTTCTCCTTTTTCCTATACTAAAGTGTTAGACACAATTAATTTAGTTTAATTTCAGTATATCAAACATTTTATTTTAAAGCAAATTTTTGTTAAATTTTATTTATATCTATCTCTATAACTCGCTTATGCTTGGTCCTACAAGAAAAATACAAATAACTATTTTGTAGGAAATTTTATCAGCTTTAATTTTAGTAAAAAGATAAAAATTGATAGGAGTAACTGTTTTTGAGATATAAGCAAGAAACCAAAAAACTGTTACCTTAATAAAGCGCTTGCATATAAGCAAATTTAGTACTATTAGTATTATTATTATTAATGTTATTGTTATTAATATGACGACTAAAAACGACTCTGAAGACTTTAGTGACCTTTATGTCTTCTCCTTTTTCCTCTACTAAAGTGTTAGACACAATTAATTTAGTTTAATTTTAGTTTTTCAAACATTTTATTTTAAAGCAAATTTTTGTTAAAGATTATTTATATCCAACTCTATAACTCGCTTATGGTTGGTCCTACAAAAAAATGCAAATAACTATTTTGTAGGAAATGTTATCAGCTTTAATTTTGAAAAAAGATAAAAATTGAAAGGAGTAACTGTTTTCGAGATATAAGCAAGAAACCAAAAAACTATTACCTTAATTCAGCGTTTGCATATAAGCAAATTTAGTACTATTAGTTTTATTATTATTAATGTTATTGTTATTAATATGACGACTAAAGACGATTCTGAAACCTTTAGGGACTTTTACGTCTTCTCCTTTTTCCTCCACTAAAGTGTTAGGCACAATTAATTTTGTTTAATTTCAGTTTTTCAAACATTTTATTTTAAAGCAAATTTTTGTTAGATATTATTTATATCCCTCTCTATAACTCGCTTATGCTTGTTCCTACAAGAAAAATGCAAATAATTACTTTGTTGGAAATTTTATCAGCTTTAATTTTGAAAGAAAGATAAAATTTGATAGGTGTAACTGTTTTCGAGAAATAAGCAAAAAACCAATAAGAAAACTGTAACTGTTACTGAACAAAAATGTAATTCAGTTTTCAATGTTTTAGACGAAGACGAAAATGCAGCATTTAAAAACGACTCTGAAGACTTCAGTGACTTTTATGTCACCTCCTTTTTCTTCTAATAAAGTATTGGACCCAATAAATTAAGTGTATTTTAAATCACAAGGCATTTTCTGTTAAAGCACTTTTGTTTTAAATATTAATTATTTTCAAACTTATATCTCGCTTATGGTTAGTCGTACATGAAAAATGCAAATAACTATTTTGTAGGAAATTTTATCAGCTTTAATTTTAGTAAAAAATTGATAGGAGTAACTGTTTTCGAGATATAAGCTAGAAACCAAAAAACTGTTACCTTAATTAAGCGCTTGCATATAAGCAAATTTAGTACTATTGGTATTATTATTATTAATGTTATTGTTATTAATATGACGACTAAAAACGACTCTGAAGACTTTAGTGACCTTTATGTCTTCTCCTTTTTCCTCTACTTAAGTGTTAGACACAATTAATTTAGTTTAATTTTAGTTTTTCAAACATTTTATTTTAAAGCAAATTTTTGTTAAAGATTATTTATATCCAACTCTATAACTCGCTTATGGTTGATCTTACAAAAGAAATGCAAATAACTATTTTGTAGGAAATTTTATCAGCTTTAATTTTGAAAGAAAGATAAAAATTGATAGGAGTAATTGTTTTCGAGATATAAGCAAAAAACCAAAGTAAAAACTGTTACAGTTACTGAACAAAAATGTAATTCAGTTTTCAATGTTTGAGACGAAGTCGAAAATGCAGCATTTAAAAACGACTCTGAAGACTTCAGCGACTTTTATGTCACCTCCTTTTTCTTCTAATAAAGTATTGGACCCAATAAATTAAGTATATTTTAAATCACAAGACATTTTCTGTTAAAGCACTTTTTTTTAAATATTAATAATTTTTAAACTTATATCTCGCTTATGGTTAGTCTTATATGAAAAATGCAAATAACTATTTTGTAGAAAATTTTATCAGCTTTAATTTTAGTAAAATGATAAAAATTGATATAAGTAAGTATTTTCGAGACATAAGCAAGAAAGCAAAAAACTGTTACCTTAATTAAGCGTTTGCATGTAAGCAAATTTAGTACTATTAATATTATTATTATTAATGTTATTGTTATTAATATGACGACTAAAGACGACTCTGAAACCTTTAGTGACATTTATGTCTTCTCCTTTTTCCTCTACTAAAGTGTTAGACACAATTAATTTAGTTTAATTTTAGTTTTTCAAACATTTTATTTTAAAGCAAGTTTTTGTTAAATATTATTTATATCTAACTCTAGAACTCGCTTATGGTTGGTCCTACAAGAAAAATGCAAATAACTATTTTGTAGGAAATTTTATCAGCTTTAATTTTGAAAGAAAGATAATTGATAGGAGTAACTGTTTTCGAGATATAAGCAAAAAACCAATAAGAAAACTGTACCTGTTACTGAACAAAAATGTAATTCAGTTTTCAATGTTTGAGACGAAGACGAAAATGCAGCGTTATTATTATTATTAATGTTATTGTTATTAATATGACGACTAAAAACGACTCTGAAGGCTTTGGTGACTTTTATGTTTTCTCCTTTTTCCAATATTAAAGTGTTAGACTCAATTAATTTAGTTTAATTTCGGTTTTTCAAACATTATATTTTAAAGCAAATTTTTGTTAAAGATTATTTATATCCAACTCTATAACTCGCTTATGGTTGGTCTTACAAAAGAAATGCAAATAACTATTTTGTAGGAAATTTTATCAGCTTTAATTTTGAAAGAAAGATAAAAATTGATAGGAGTAATTGTTTTCGAGATATAAGCAAAAAACTAAAGTAAAAACTGTTACAGTTACTGAACAAAAATGTAATTCAGTTTTCAATGTTTGAGAGGAAGACGAAAATGCAGCATTTAAAAACGACTCTGAAGACTTCAGCGACTTTTATGTCTCCACCTTTTTCCTCTACTAAAGTGTTAGACACAATTAATTTAGTTTAATTTCAGTTTTTCAAACATTTTATTTTAAAGCAAATTTTTGTTAAATATTAAAAACTATAAAATGGCTTAGATTGCCTAAAAACACACATCACACATGATCTTTTGCATAGAAATGAGAAAACGCTCATGTAACACACAAAATAAGCTCCATTTTTCCTTATTAAAAGTATTATTATTATTATTACTTTTGTTACTATTACTATTATTATTATTATTATTTATATTGTTATTATTATTATTGTTATTATTATTATTATTAACTTTTGTATAGTAAATGTTTTTATACCAGTTTTAAAATGAGTTATTAATTTTAGACCATTTCTTGCCTAAAAACACAGATCACAGATGATTTCTTGCATACAAATGAGAAAACACTCATATAACACACCAAATAAGCTTCATTTTTGCTTAAAAAACTAAGCTTACTTTTATTACTATTATTATTATTTTTATTATTATTATTGTTATTATTATTATTATTATTATTATTATTATTATTGTTATTATTATTATTATTATTATTATTATTATTATTATTATTATTATTATTATTATTATTATTATTATTATTATTATTATTATTATTATTATTATTATTATTATTATTATTATTATTATTATTATTAAAAACCGATTATAACTTTTGTATAGTATTGTTTTTATACCAGTTTTAAAATGAGTGATTAATTTTAGCCAATTTCTTGCCTAAAAACTATAAAATGGCTAAGATTGCCTAAAAACACTGATCACACATGATCTTTTGCATAGAAATGAGAAAACGCTCATATAACACAAAATAAGCTTCATTTTTGCTTAGAAAACTAAGCTTACTTTTATTACTATTATTATTATTATTATTATTATTATTATTATTATTATTATTATTATTATTATTATTATTATTATTATTATTATTATTATTATTATTATTATTATTATTATTATTATTATTATTATTATTGTTATTATTATTATTATTATTATTATTAAAAAGTTATATTAAACAGACAGAAAACGTCGTATTCTGACACAAAAAAACGAATTACGTTATAGACTTGACGAGAACGGCGTATCTCGGACTCTTATAGGACTCTTATAGGGTCAAAAAGTATCAGTTTGGATTAAAATAAATTATTTTTGTTAACTCTCAGTCTGAATTGTTCATCAGTTCAAACAAAAACGGCTTATTTTAGACGATCTTTTGCTTTGAACAAGAAAACTTACATCGAACAGACTAAAAACGTATTAATCTGGCATAAAAGAGCAATTTATGTATCACTTTAGATAAAGGCAGCTAATCCTATTCGTTTCATTGCTTAAAATAGACAAAATTGTTAATAAATCTAACAAAAACGCTGTATTGTAGCACAAAATACTAATTACATTATAGTTTCGACGAGAATAGCTTATTTGGAATGATTCTATGCTTCCAAACGAGTAAATTTTTATTAAACAGATGCCAAACATCATGTTTTGTCCTATGAACACATTTTATATTGCAGTTTGTATTAAAACAAAATATTTTCGTTGATTCTTTGTTAGAAGCAGCAAACCTAACATTAAAGAATCTGAAAACTTTGTATTCGGACACAAAACACCAAATTTTGAATCAGTTTAGACAAAAACGGTTGATTTTCGACAATATTTTGCTTTGAACAAGAAAACTTATATCAAACTGACTAAAAACGTCTTATTTTAGCACAAAACAAAAGATTTGCGTTATAGTCTTAAAGATGATTCATGCCACAGTTTGGATAAAAACCAAATATTTTTGTTAATTCATTGTTACAAACAAGAAACCTTACATCAAAGAAACTGAAAACCCCTTATTCAGGCACAGAAATTCGAATTACGTTTCAGTCTGGACAAAAACTGCTTATTTTAGACGATCTTTTGTCTTGAACACGAAAACTTACATTAAAAAGATTAAAAACGTCTTATTCTGGCTGAAAACTGCAAATTATATATTACTTTAGATAAAAGCAATTTATCCTGATTACTCCTTTACTTAGAATAGAGTAAACTTGTATAAAACTTAACGAAAACTTTAAATTTCGTCTCAAAGAAATAATTTACGTTATAGTTTTGACCAGCACTGTTTATTTCAAACGAATTTATGATTCGAAACTAATGAACTTTTATGGGGCAGATGCAAAACCACATATTACCATATAAAGCGTTGTTTTAAAGCAAAGTATTACCTTTTGCAACAAGAAATTTCACGTCAAAGAAACTGAAAACTTCGTATCCATGCATAAATATCGAATTACGTATCAGTTTAAGCAAATACAGCTTATTTTAAACGATTCCTTGCTATAAACAAGAAAAATTTTATCAAGCATATTGAAAACGTCTTATTCTCGAAAATTAGAGCAAATTATGTATCAGTTTTAACAAAAGCGGATTACTCTGTTTGATTCTATGCTTAGAGTAGAGTAAACTAGTATAAAACGTAATGAAAACTCTATATTCAAGCTCAAAAGAACAAATTACGTTATAGTTTTGGCAAAAAAAAATATTTCGGACGATTACTACTTCAAAGTAAGCAAACTTTAATTGAACAAGTGCAAAAGCTTTGCTTTAAAATAACGATTTATGTGGTAATATGGTATTTTGCATCTGTCCTATAAAAGTTTACTCGTTTTGCTCCATTGAATCATTCGAAATAAATTATTTTGACACAACAACAACGAAAATAATTTGTTTTTGTTTAAACTGTAACATAAGTCGCTTTTATAAAACGAACTAAGACGTTTGGCATCTGTTTAGTGAAAGTTTTCTCGTTTGGGGGCATAAAATCGTTTGAAATTAAAACTATAACGTAAATTATTTCTTTGTATCACTTTAAAGATTTGCGTTATAGTCTTGACGAGAACTGTTAATTTCAAACGATTCTATGGTTTGAAACCAGTATACTTTCACTGAACAGAGGCAAAACGTCTGATTTCGACTTTAAAAAACGATTTATGTCACAGTTTGGATTAAAACCAATGATTTTCGTTTATTCATTGTTACAAACAAGAAACCTTACATCAAAGAAACTGAAAACCTTTTATTCAGGCCCAGAAAATCAAATTACGTTTCAGTCTAGACACAAATTGCTTATTTTAGACGACTCTTTCTTTTGAACACGAAAACTTACATTAAAAAGATTAAAAACGTCTTATTCTGGCTCAAAACTGCAAATTATGTATTACTTTGGATAAAAGCAGTTTATCCTGATTACTCCTTTGCTTAGAATAGAGCAAACTTGTATAAAACTTAATGAAAACTTTAAATTTCGTCTCAAAGAAATAATTTACGTTATAGTTTTGACCAGAACTGTTAATTTCAAACGATTTTGTCCCCAAACGAGAAAACTTTCACTAAACAAATGCCAAACGTCTTAGTTCGTTTTATAAAAGCGACTTATGATACAGTTTAAACAAAAACAAATTATTTTCGTTGTTGTTGTGTCAAAATAATTTATTTCGAATGATTCAATGGAGCGAAACGAGTATACTTTTATAGGACAGATGCAAAATACCATATTACCACATAAATCGTTATTTTAAAGCAAAGTATTAGCTTTTGCACTTGTTCAATTAAAGTTTGCTTACTTCAAAGTATGAAATCGTCCGAAATATTTTTTTTTGCCAAAACTATAACGTAATTTGTTCTTTTGAGCTTGAATATAGAGTTTTCATTACGTTTTATAGTAGTTTACTCTACTCAGAATCAAACAGAGTAATCCGCTTTTGTTAAAACTGAAACATAATTTGCTCTTATTTTCGAGAATAAGACGTTTTCAATATGCTTGATAAAATTTTTCTTGTTTATAGCAAGGAATCGTTTAAAATAAGCTGTATTTGCCTAAACTGATACGTAATTCGATATTTATGCATGGATACGAAGTTTTCAGTTTCTTTGACGTAAAATTTCTTTGCAAAATGTAATACTTTGCTTTAAAACAACGCTTTATATGGTAATATGTGGTTTTGCATCTGCCCCATAAAAGTTCATTAGTTTCGAATCATAAATTCGTTTGAAATAAACAGTGCTGGTCAAAACTATAATGTAAATTATTTCTTTGAGACGAAATTTAAAGTTTTCATTAAGTTTTATACAAGTTTGCTCTATTCTAAGCAAAGGAGTAATCAGGATAAATTGCTTTTATCTAGAGTAATATATAATTTGCAGTTTTCAACCAGAATAAGACGTTTTTAATCTTTTTAATGTAAGTTTTCGTGTTCAAAACAAAGGATCGTCTAAAATAAGCAGTTTTTGTCCAGACTGAAACGTAATTCGAATTTCTGTGCCTGAATAAGGGGTTTTCAGTTTCTTTGATGTAAGGTTTCTTGTTTGTAACAATGAATTAACAAAAATATTTGGTTTTTATCCAAACTGTGGCATGAATCAGCTTTAAGACTATAACGCAAATCTTTTGTTTTGTGCTAAAATAAGACGTTTTTAGTCAGTTTGATATAAGTTTTCTTGTTCAAAGCAAAATATTGTCGAAAATCAACCGTTTTTGTCTAAACTGATACAAAATTCGGTGGTTTGTGTCCGAATACAAAGTTTTCAGATTCTTTAATGTTAGGTTTGCTGCTTCTAACAAAGAATCAACGAAAATATTTTGTTTTAATACAAACTGCAATATAAAATGTCTTTATAGGACAAAACATGATGTTTGGCATCTGTTTAATAAAAATTTACTCGTTTGGAAGCATAGAATCATTCCAAATAAGGTATTCTCGTCGAAACTATAATGTAAATAGTATTTTGTGCTAAAATACAGCGTTTTTGTTAGATTTTTTAACAATTTTGTCTATTTTAGGCAATGAAACGAAAAGGATTAGCTGCCTTTATCCAAAGTGATACATAAATTGCTCTTTTATGCCAGATTAATACGTTTTTAGTATATTCGATGTAAGTTTTCTTGTTCAAAGCAAAAGATCGTCTAAAATAAGCCGTTTTTGTTTGAACTGATGAACAATTCAGACTGAGAGTCAACAAAAATAATTTGTTTTAATGCAAACTGATACTTTTTGACCCTATAAGAGTCCTATAAGAGTCCGAGATACGCCGTTCTCGTCAAGTCTATAACGTAATTCGTTTTTATGTGTCAGAATACGACGTTTTCTGTCTGTTTAATATAAGTTTTTAATAATAATAATAATAATAATACTAACAATAACAATAATAATAATAATAATAATAATAATAATAATAATAATAATAATAATAATAAAAATAATAATAGTTATAAAAGTAAGCTTAGTTTTCTAAGCAAAAATGAAGCTTATTTTGTGTGTTATATGAGCGTTTTCTCATTTCTATGCAAGAAATCATCTGTGATGTGTTTTTAGGCAAGAAATTGTCTAAAATTAATAACTCATTTTAAAACTGGTATAAAAACATTTACTATACAAAAGTTAATAATAATAATAATAATAATAATAATAATAATAATAATAATAATAATAATAGTAATAATAATAATAATAATAATAATAATAATAATAGTAATAAAAGTAAGCTTAGTTTTCTAAGCAAAAATGAAGCTTATTTTGTGTGTTATATGAGCGTTTTCTCATTTCTATGCAAGAGATCATCTGTGATCTGTGTTTTTAAGCAAGAAATTGTCTAAAATTAATAACTCATTTTAAAACTGGTATAAAAACATTTACTATACAAAAGTTATAATCGGTTAATAATAATAATAATAATAATAATAATAATAATAATAGTAATAATAAAAATAATAGAAATAATAATAATAATAATAAAAATAATAATAATACTAGTAATAAAAGTAAGCTAGGTTTTCTAAGCAAAAATGAAGTTTATTTCGTGTTATATGAGCGTTTTCTCATTTCTATGCAAAAGATAATGTGTGATCTGTGTTTTTAGACAATCTAAGCCATTTTATAGTTTTTAGGCAAGAAATTGGCTAAAACTAATCACTCGTTTTAAAACTGATATAAAAACAATACTATACAAAAGTAATAATCGGTTTTTAATAATAATAATTATAATAATAATAATAATAATAATAATAATAATAATAATAATAATAATAATAATAATAATAATAATAATAATAATAATAATAATAACAATAATATTAATAAAAATAATAATAATAGTAATAAAAGTAAGCTTAGTTTTCTAAGCAAAAATGAAGCTTATTTTGTGTGTTATATGAGTGTTTTCTCATTTCTATGCAAGAAATCATCTGTGATCTGTGTTTTTAGGCAAGAAATTGTCTAAAATTAATAACTCATTTTAAAACTGGTATAAAAACATTTACTATACAAAAGTTAATAATAATAATAATAATAATAATAATAATAATAATAATAATAATAATAATAATAATAATAATAGTAATAGTAACAAAAGTAATAATAATAATAATACTTTTAATAAGGAAAAATGGAGCTTATTTTGTGTGTTACATGAGCGTTTTCTCATTTCTATGAAAAAGATCATGTGTGATCTGTGTTTTTAGGCAATCTAAGCCATTTTATAGTTTTTAATATTTAACAAAAATTAGCTTTAAAATAAAATGTTTGAAAAACTGAAATTAAACTAAATTGAGTCTAACACTTTAGTAGAGGAAAAAGGAGGAGACATAAAAGTCACAAAAGTCTTAGAGTTGTCTTTAGTCGTCATAATAATAACAATAACATTTATAATAGCAATACTAGTAGTACTAAATTTGCTTATATGCAAGCGCTTAATTAAGGTAACAGTTTTTTTGTTTTTTGCTTATATCTCGAAAACAGTTACTCCAATCAATTTTTACTTTTTCACCAAAATTAAAGGTGATAAAATTTCCTACAAAATAGTTATTTGCATTTTTCATGTAGAACTAACCATAAGCGAGATATAAGTTAAATAATTAATAATTGAAAAAAAGTGTTTTAACAGAGAATGTCTTGTGATTTAAAATACACTTAATTTATTGGGTCCAATACTTTATTAGAAGAAAAAAAGGTGACATAAAAGTCACTGAAGTCTTCAGAGTCGTTTTTAAATGCTGCATTTTCGTCTCAAGTTTTTAGTCGTCAAATTAATAACAATAACATTAATAATAATAATACTAATATTACTAAATTTGCTTATATGCAAGCGCTTAATTAAGGTAACAGTTTCTTGCTTATATCTCGAAAACAGTTACTCTTAACAATTTTTATTTTTTTACTAAAATTAAAGCTGATAAAATTTCCTACAAAATAGTTATTTGCATTTTTCATGTAGGACTAACCATAAGCGAGATATAAGTTTGAAAATAATCAATATTTAAAAAAAAAGTGCTTTAACAGAAAATGTCTTGTGATTTAAAATACACTTAATTTATTGGGACCAATACTCTATTAGAAGAAAAAGGAGGTGACATAAAAGTCACTGAAGTCTTCAGAGTCGTTTTTAAATGCTGCATTTTCGTCTTCGTCTCAAACATTGAAAACTGAATTACATTTTTGTTTAGTAACTGTTACAGTTTTCACTTTGGTTTTTTGCTTATATCTCGAAAACAGTTACTTCTATAAATTTTTATCTTTCCTTCAAAATTAAAGCTGATAAAATTTCCTACAAAATAGTTTTTATCATTTTTTTTGTAGGACCAACCATAAGCGAGTTATAGAGTTGGATATAAATAATCTTTAACAAAAATTTGCTTTAAAATAAAATGTTTGAAAAACCGAAATTAAACTAAATTAATTGGGTCTAACACTTTAGTAGAGAAAAAAGGAGGAGACGTAAAAGTCACCAAAGTCTTCAGAGTCGTTTTTAATCGTCATATTAATAACAATAACATTAATAATAATAATACTAATAATACTAAATTTGCTTATATGCAAACGCTTAATTAAGGTAACAGTTTTTTGGTTTCTTGATTATATCTCGAAAACAGTTACTCCTATCAATTTTTATCTTTTTACTAAAATTAAAGCTGATAAAATTTCCTACAAAATAGTTATTTGCATTTTTCATGTAGGACTAACCATAAGCGAGATAGAAGTTTGAAAATAATTAATATTTAAAAAAAAAGTGCTTTAACAGAAAATGTCTTGTGATTTAAAATACACTTAATTTATTGGGACCAATACTCTATTAGAAGAAAAAGGAGGTGACATAAAAGTCACTGAAGTCTTCAGAGTCGTTTTTAAATGCTGCATTTTCGTCTTCGTCTCAAACATTGAAAACTGAATTACATTTTTGTTCAGTAACTGTAACAGTTTTCACTTTGGTTTTTTGCTTATATCTCGAAAACAATTACTCCTATCAATTTTTATCTTTCTTTCAAAATTAAAGCTGATAAAATTTCCTACAAAATAGTTATTTGCATTTTTTTTGTAAGACCAACCATAAGCGAGTTATAGAGTTGGATATAAATAATCTTTAACAAAAATTTGCTTTAAAATAAAATGTTTGAAAAACCGAAATTAAACTAAATTAATTGGGTCTAACACTTTAGTATAGGAAAAAGGAGAAGACATAAAAGTCACTAAATGTTTCAGAGTCGTCTTTAGTCGTCATATTAATAACAATAACATTAATAATAATAATACTAATAGTACTAAATTTGCTTATATGCAAGCGCTTTATTAAGGTAACAGTTTTTTGGTTTCTTGCTTATATCTCGAAAACAGTTACTCCTATCAATTTTTACCTTTTTTTCAAAATTAAAACTGATAAAATTTCCTACAAAACAGTTATTTCCATTTTTTTGTAGGACCAACCATAAGCGAGTTATAGAGTTGGATATAAATAATCTTTAACAAAAATTTGCTTTAAAATAAAATGTTTGAAAAACCGATATTAAACTAAATTAATTGGGTCTAACACTTTAGTAGAGGAAAAAGGAGAAAACATAAAAATCACCAAAGTCTTCAGAGTTGTTTTTAGTACTAAATTTGCTTATATGCAAGCGCTTAATTAAGGTAACAGTTTTTTGGTTTCTTGCTTATATCTCGAAAACAGTTACTCCTATCAATTTTTATTTTTTTACTAAAATTAAAGCTGATAAAATTTCCTACAAAATAGTAATTTGCATTTTTCATGTAGGACTAACCATAAGCGAGATATAAGTTTGAAAATAATTAATATTTAAAAAAAAAGTGTTTTAACAGAAAATGTCTTGTGATTTAAAATACACTTAATTTAATGGGTCCAATACTTTATTAGAAGAAAAAGGAGGTGACATAAAAGTCACTGAAGTCTTCAGAGTCGATTTTAAATGCTGCATTTTCGTCTTTGTCTCAAACATTGAAAACTGAATTACATTTTTGTTTAGTAACAGTTACAGTTTTCTTATTGGTTTTTTGCTTATATCTCGAAAACAGTTACTCCTATCAATTTTTATCTTTTTTTCAAAATCAAAGCTGATAAAGTTTCCTACAAAATAGTTATTGTCATTTTTTTTGTAGGACTAACCATAAGCGAGTTATAGAGTTGGATATAAATAATCTTTAACAAAAATTTGCTTTATAATAAAATGTTTGAAAAACCGAAATTAAACTAAATTAATTAAAACTAACACTTTAGTTGAGGAAAAAGGAGAAGACATAAAAGTCACCAAAGTCTTGAGAGTCGTTTTTAGTCGTCATATTAATAACAATAACATTAATAATAATAATACTAATAGTACTAAATTTGCTTATATGCAAGCGCTTTATTAAGGTAACAGTTTTTTGGTTTCTTGCTTATATCTCGAAAACAGTTACTCCTATCAATTTTTATCTTTTTACTAAAATTAAAGCTGATAAAATTTCCTACAAAATAGTTATTTGTATTTTTCTTGTAGGACCAAGCATAAGCGAGTTATAGAGATAGATATAAATAATATTTAACAAAAATTTGCTTTAAAATAAAATGTTTGAAATACTGAAATTAAACTAAATTAATTGTGTCTAACACTTTAGTATAGGAAAAAGGAGAAGACATAAAAGTCACCATAGTCTTCAGAGTCGTTTTTAGTCGTCATATTAATAACAATAACATTAATAATAATAATACTAATAGTACTAAATTTGCTTATATGCAAGCGCTTTATTAAGGTAACAGTTTTTTGGTTTCTTGCTTATATCTCGAAAACAGTTACTCCTATCAATTTTTATCTGTTTACTAAAATTAAAGCTGATAAAATTTCCTACAAAATAGTTATTTGCATTTTTCATGTAAGACTAACCACAAGCGAGATGTAAGTTTGAAAATAATCAATAATTAAAAAAAAGTGCTTTAACAGAAAATGTCTTGTGATTTGAAATACACTTAATTTATTGGGTCCAATACATTATTAGAAGAAAAAGGAGGTGACTTAAAAGTCACAGAAGTATTCAGAGTCGTTTTTAAATGCTGCATTTTCGTCTTCGTCTCAAACATTGAAAACTGAATTACATTTTTGTTTAGTAACTGTAACAGTTTTCACTTTGGTTTTTTGCTTATATCTCGAAAACTATTATTCCTATCAATTTTTATCTTTCTTTCAAAATTAAAGCTGATAAAATTTCCTACAAAATAGTTATTTGCATTTTTCCTGTAGGACGAACCATAAGCGAGTTATAGAGTTGGATATAAATAATATTTAACAAAAACTTGCTTTAAAATTAAATGTTTGAAAAACTAAAAAATAAAATTTTCTACAAAATAGTAATTTGCATTTTTCATGTAGGACTAACCATAAGCGAGATATAAGTTTAAAAATAATTAATATTTAAAAAAAAAGTGCTTTAACAGAAAATGTCTTGTGATTTAAAATACACTTAATTTATTGGGTCCAATACTTTATTAGAAGAAAAAGGAGGTGACATAAAAGTCACCAAAGTCTTGAGAGTCGTTCTTAGTCGTCATATCAATAACAATAACATTAATAATAATAATAATACTAATAGTACTAAATTTGCTTATATGCAAGCGCTTAATTAAGGTAACAGTTTCTTGCTTATATCTCGAAAACTTACATTTTTGTTCAGTAACTGTAACAGTTTTTACTTTGGTTTTTTGCTTATATCTCGAAAACAATTACTCCTATCAATTTTTATTTTTCTTTCAAAATTAAAGCTGATAAAATTTCCTACTAAATAGTTATTTGCATTTCTTTTGTAAGACCAACCATAAGCGAGTTATAGAGTTGGATATAAATAATCTTTAACAAAAATTTGCTTTAAAATAAAATGTTTGAAAAACCGAAATTAAACTAAATTAATTGGGTCTAACACTTTAGTAGAGAAAAAAGGAGGAGACGTAAAAGTCACCAAAGTCTTCAGAGTCGTTTTTAATCGTCATATTAATAACAATAACATTAATAATAATAATACTAATAATACTAAATTTGCTTATATGCAAACGCTTAATTAAGGTAACAGTTTTTTGGTTTCTTGATTATATCTCGAAAACAGTTACTCCTATCAATTTTTATCTTTTTACTAAAATTAAAGCTGATAAAATTTCCTACAAAATAGTTATTTGCATTTTTCATGTAGGACTAACCATAAGCGAGATAGAAGTTTGAAAATAATTAATATTTAAAAAAAAAGTGCTTTAACAGAAAATGTCTTGTGATTTAAAATACACTTAATTTATTGGGACCAATACTCTATTAGAAGAAAAAGGAGGTGACATAAAAGTCACTGAAGTCTTCAGAGTCGTTTTTAAATGCTGCATTTTCGTCTTCGTCTCAAACATTGAAAACTGAATTACATTTTTGTTCAGTAACTGTAACAGTTTTCACTTTGGTTTTTTGCTTATATCTCGAAAACAATTACTCCTATCAATTTTTATCTTTCTTTCAAAATTAAAGCTGATAAAATTTCCTACAAAATAGTTATTTGCATTTTTTTTGTAAGACCAACCATAAGCGAGTTATAGAGTTGGATATAAATAATCTTTAACAAAAATTTGCTTTAAAATAAAATGTTTGAAAAACCGAAATTAAACTAAATTAATTGGGTCTAACACTTTAGTATAGGAAAAAGGAGAAGACATAAAAGTCACTAAATGTTTCAGAGTCGTCTTTAGTCGTCATATTAATAACAATAACATTAATAATAATAATACTAATAGTACTAAATTTGCTTATATGCAAGCGCTTAATTAAGGTAACAGTTTCTTGCTTATATCTCGAAAACAGTTACTCTTAACAATTTTTATTTTTTTACTAAAATTAAAGCTGATAAAATTTCTTACAAAATAGTTAATGGCATTTTTTTTGTAGGACCAACCATAAGCGAGTGATAGAGTTGGATATAAATAATCTTTAACAAAAATTTGCTTTAAAATAAAATGTTTGACAAACCGAAATTAAACTAAATTAATTAAGACTAACACTTTAGTTGAGGAAAAAGGAGAAGACATAAAAGTCACCAAAGTTTTGAGAGTCGTTTTTAGTCGTCATATTAATAACAATAACATTAATAATAATAATACTAATAGTACTAAATTTGCTTATATGCAAGCGCTTTATTAAGGTAACAGTTTTTTGGTTTCTTGCTTATATCTCGAAAACAGTTACTCCTATCAATTTTGATCTGTTTACTAAAATTAAAGCTGATAAAATTTCCTACAAAATAGTTATTTGCATTTTTTATGTAGGACTAACCTTAAGCGAGATATAAGTTTAAAAATAATCAATATTTAAAAAAAAAGTGCTTTAACAGAAAATGTCTTGTGATTTAAAATACACTTAATTTATTGGGTCCAATACATTATTAGAAGAAGAAGGAGGTGACTTAAAAGTCACAGAAGTCTTCAGAGTCGTTTTTAAATGCTGCATTTTCGTCTTCGTCTCAAACATTGAAAACTGAATTACATTTTTGTTTAGTAACTGTAACAGTTTTCACTTTGGTTTTTTGCTTATATCTCGAAAACTATTATTCCTATCAATTTTTATCTTTCTTTCAAAATTAAAGCTGATAAAATTTCCTACAAAATAGTTATTTGCATTTTTCATGTAGGACTAACCATAAGCGAGATATAAGTTTGAAAATAATTAATATTAAAAAAAAGTGCTTTAACAGAAAATGTCTTGTGATTTAAAATACACTTAATTTAATGGGTCCAATACTTTATTAGAAGAAAAAGGAGGTGACATAAAAGTCACTGAAGTCTTCAGAGTCGATTTTAAATGCTGCATTTTCGTCTTTGTCTCAAACATTGAATACTGAATTACATTTTTGTTTAGTAACAGTTACAGTTTTCTTATTGGTTTTTTGCTTATATCTCGAAAACAGTTACTCCTATCAATTATTATCTTTTTACTAAAATTAAAGCTGATAAAATTTCCTACAAAATAGTTATTTGTATTTTTCTTGTAGGACCAAGCATAAGCGAGTTATAGAGATAGATATAAATAAAATTTAACAAAAATTTGCTTTAAAATAAAATGTTTGAAATACTGAAATTAAACTAAATTAATTGTGTCTAACACTTTAGTATAGGAAAAAGGAGAAGACATAAAAGTCACCAAAGTCTTCAGAGTCGTTTTTAGTCGTCATATTAATAACAATAACATTAATAATAATAATACTAATAGTACTAAATTTGCTTATATGCAAGCGCTTTATTAAGGTAACAGTTTTTTGGTTTCTTGCTTATATCTCGAAAACAGTTACTTCTATCAATTTTTATCTGTTTACTAAAATTAAAGCTGATAAAATTTCTTACAAAATAGTTATTTGCATTTTTCATGTAGGACTAACCTTAAGCGAGATATAAGTTTGAAAATAATCAATATTTAAAAAAAAAGTGCTTTAACAGAAAATGTCTTGTGATTTAAAATACACTTAATTTATTGGGTCCAATACATTATTAGAAGAAAAAGGAGGTGACTTAAAAGTCACAGAAGTCTTCAGAGTCGTTTTTAAATGCTGCATTTTCGTCTTCGTCTTAAACATTGAAAACTGAATTACATTTTTGTTTAGTAACTGTAACAGTTTTCACTTTGGTTTTTTGCTTATATCTCGAAAACTATTATTCCTATCAATTTTTATCTTTTTTTCAAAATTAAAGCTGATAAAATTTCCTACAAAATAGTTATTTGCATTTTTCATGTAGGACTAACCATAAGCGAGATATAAGTTTGAAAATAATTAATATTAAAAAAAAGTGCTTTAACAGAAAATGTCTTGTGATTTAAAATACACTTAATTTAATGGGTTCAATACATTATTAGAAAAAAAAGGAGGTGACTTAAGAGTCACAGAAGTCTTCAGAGTCGTTTTTAAATGCTGCATTTTCGTCTTCGTCTCAAACATTGAAAACTGAATTACATTTTTGTTTAGTAACTGTAACAGTTTTCACTTTGGTTTTTTGCTTATATCTCGAAAACTATTATTCCTATCAATTTTTATCTTTTTTTCAAAATTAAAGCTGATAAAATTTCCTACAAAATAGTTATTTGCATTTTTCATGTAGGACTAACCATAAGCGAGATATAAGTTTGAAAATAATTAATATTAAAAAAAAGTGCTTTAACAGAAAATGTCTTGTGATTTAAAATACACTTAATTTAATGGGTCCAATACTTTATTAGAAAAAAAAGGAGGTGACATAAAAGTCACTGAAGTCTTCAGAGTCGATTTTAAATGCTGCATTTTCGTCTTTGTCTCAAACATTGAATACTGAATCACATTTTTGTTTAGTAACAGTTACAGTTTTCTTATTGGTTTTTTGCTTATATCTCGAAAACAGTTACTCCTATCAATTTTTATCTTTCTTTCAAAATCAAAGCTGATAAAATTTCCTACAAAATAGTTATTGGCATTTTTTTTGTAGGACTAACCATAAGCGAGTTATAGAGTTGGATATAAATAATCTTTAACAAAAATTTGCTTTAAAATAAAATGTTTGAAAAACCGAAATTAAACTAAATTAATTAAGACTAACACTTTAGTTGAGGAAAAAGGAGAAGACATAAAAGTCACCAAAGTTTTGAGAGTTGTTTTTAGTCGTCATATTAAAAACAATAACATTAATAATAATAATACTAATAGTACTAAATTTGCTTATATGCAAGCGCTTTATTAAGGTAACAGTTTTTTGGTTTCTTGCTTATATCTCGAAAACAGTTACTCCTATCAATTTTTATCTTTTTACTAAAATTAAAGCTGATAAAATTTCCTACAAAATAGTTATTTGTATTTTTCTTGTAGGACCAAGCATAAGCGAGTTATAGAGATAGATATAAATAATATTTAACAAAAATTTGCTTTAAAATAAAATGTTTGAAATACTGAAATTAAACTAAATTAATTGTGTCTAACACTTTAGTATAGGAAAAAGGAGAAGACATAAAAGTCACCAAAGTCTTCAGAGTCGTTTTTAGTCGTCATATTAATAACAATAACATTAATAATAATAATACTAATAGTACTAAATTTGCTTATATGCAAGCGCTTTATTAAGGTAACAGTTTTTTGGTTTCTTGCTTATATCTCGAAAACAGTTACTCCTATCAATTTTTATCTGTTTACTAAAATTAAAGCTGATAAAATTTCTTACAAAATAGTTATTTGCATTTTTCATGTAGGACTAACCTTAAGCGAGATATAAGTTTGAAAATAATCAATATTTAAAAAAAAAGTTCTTTAACAGAAAATGTCTTGTGATTTAAAATACACTTAATTTATTGGGTCCAATACATTATTAGAAGAAAAAGGAGGTGACTTAAAAGTCACAGAAGTCTTCAGAGTCGTTTTTAAATGCTGCATTTTCGTCTTCGTCTCAAACATTGAAAACTGAATTACATTTTTGTTTAGGAACTGTAACAGTTTTCACTTTGGTTTTTTGCTTATATCTCGAAAACTATTATTCCTATCAATTTTTATCTTTCTTTCAAAATTAAAACTGATAAAATTTCCTACAAAATAGTTATTTGCATTTTTCATGTAGGACTAACCATAAGCGAGATATAAGTTTGAAAATAATTAATATCAAAAAAAAGTGCTTTAACAGAAAATGTCTTGTGATTTAAAATACACTTAATTTAATGGGTCCAATACTTTATTAGAATGAAAAGGAGGTGACATAAAAGTCACAGAAGTCTTCAGAGTCCATTTTAAATGCTGCATTTTCGTCTTCGTCTCAAACATTGAAAACTGAATTACATTTTTGTTTAGTAACTGTAACAGTTTTCACTTTGGTTTTTTGCTTATATCTCGAAAACAATTATTCCTATCAATTTTTATCATTCTTTCAAAATTAAAGCTGATAAAATTTCCTACAAAATAGTTATTTGCATTTTTCTTGTAGGACCAACCATAAGCGAGTTATAGAGTTGGATATAAATAATCTTTAACAAAAATTTGCTTTAAAATAAAATGTTTGAAAAACCGAAATTAAACTAAATTAATTAAGACTAACACTTTAGTTGAGGAAAAAGGAAAAGACATAAAAGTCACCAAAGTTTTGAGAGTTGTTTTAATCGTCATATTAATAACAATAACATTAATAATAATAATACTAATAGTACTAAAATTGCTTATATGCAAGCGCTTTATTAAGGTAACAGTTTATTGGTTTCTTGCTTATATCTCGAAAACATTTCCTACAAAATAGTTATTGGCATTTTTTTTGTAGGACCAACCATAAGCGAGTTATAGAGTTGGATATAAATAATCTTTAACAAAAATTTGCTTTAAAATAAAATGTTTGAAAAACCGAAATTAAACTAAATTAATTAAGACTAACACTTTAGTTGAGGAAAAAGAAGAAGACATAAAAGTCACCAAAGTTTTAAGAGTTGTTTTAATTGTCATATTAATAACAATAACATTAATAATAATAATACTAATAGTACTAAATTTGCTTATATGCAAGCGCTTTATTAAGGTAACAGTTTATTGGTTTCTTGCTTATATCTCGAAAACAGTTACTCCTATCAATTTTTATCTTTTTACTAAAATTAAAGCTGATAAAATTTCCTACAAAATAGTTATTTGTATTTTTCTTGTAGGACCAAGCATAAGCGAGTTATAGAGATAGATATAAATAATATTTAACAAAAATTTGCTTTAAAATAAAATGTATGAAATACTGAAATTAAACTAAATTAATTGTGTCTAACACTTTAGTATAGGAAAAAGGAGAAGACATAAAAGTCACCAAAGTCTTCAGAGTTGTTTTTAGTCGTCATATTAATAACAATAACATTAATAATAATAATACTAATAGTACTAAATTTGCTTATATGCAAGCGCTTTATTAAGGTAATAGTTTTTTGGTTTCTTGCTTATATCTCGAAAACAGTTACTCCTATCAATTTTTATCTCTTTACTGAAATTAAAGCTGATAAAATTTCCTACAAAATAGTTATTTGCATTTTTCTTGTAGGACCAACCATAAGCGAGTTATAGAGTTGGATATAAATAATCTTTAACAAAAATTTGCTTTAAAATAAAATGTTTGAAAAACCGAAATTAAACTAAATTAATTAAGACTAACACTTTAGTTGAGGAAAAAAGAGAAGACATAAAAGTCACCAAAGTTTTGAGAGTTGTTTTAATCGTCATATTAATAACAATAACATTAATAATAATAATACTAATAGTACTAAATTTGCTTATATGCAAGCGCTTTATTAAGGTAACAGTTTATTGGTTTCTTGCTTATATCTCGAAAACAGTTACTCCTATCAATTTTTATCTTTTTACTAAAATTAAAGCTGATAAAATTTCCTACAAAATAGTTATTTGTATTTTTCTTGTAGGACCAAGCATAAGCGAGTTATAGAGATAGATATAAATAATATTTAACAAAAATTTGCTTTAAAATAAAATGTATGAAATACTGAAATTAAACTAAATTAATTGTGTCTAACACTTTAGTATAGGAAAAAGGAGAAGACATAAAAGTC
The DNA here is from genome assembly GCF_031307605.1 of Tribolium castaneum. Lineage (NCBI taxonomy): Eukaryota > Metazoa > Arthropoda > Insecta > Coleoptera > Tenebrionidae > Tribolium > Tribolium castaneum. The sequence goes on along the minus strand of NC_087395.1, from coordinate 10,284,554 downwards.
ACCAAAGTCTTCAGAGTCGTTTTTAGTCGTCATATTAATAACAATAACATTAATAATAATAATACTAATAGTACTAAATTTGCTTATATGCAAGCGCTTTATTAAGGTAACAGTTTTTTGGTTTCTTGCTTATATCTCGAAAACAGTTACTCCGATCAATTTTTATCTGTTTACTAAAATTAAAGCCGATAAAATTTCCTACAAAATAGTTATTTGCATTTTTCATGTAGGACTAACCATAAGCGAGATATAAGTTTGAATATAATCAATATTTAAAAAAAAGTGCTTTAACAGAAAATGTCATGTGATTTAAAATACACTTAATTTATTGAGTCCAATACATTATTAGAAGAAAAAGGAGGTGACTTAAAAGTCACAGAAGTCTTCAGAGTCGTTTTTAAATGCTGCATTTTCGTCTTCGTCTCAAACATTGAAAACTGAATTACATTTTTGTTTAGTAACTGTAACAGTTTTCACTTTGGTTTTTTGCTTATATCTCGAAAACAATTATTCCTATCAATTTTTATCTTTCTTTAAAAATTAAAGCTGATAAAATTTCCTACAAAATAGTTATTTGCATTTTTCTTGTAGGACCAACCATAAGCGAGTTATAGAGTTGGATATAAATAATATTTAACAAAAACTTGCTTTAAAATAAAATGTTTGAAAAACTAAAAAATAAAATTTCCTACAAAATAGTAATTTGCATTTTTCATATAGGACTAACCATAAGCGAGATATAAGTTTAAAAATAATTAATATTTAAAAAAAAGTGCTTTAACAGAAAATGTCTTGTAATTTAAAATACACTTAATTTATTGGGTCCAATACTTTATTAGAAGAAAAAGGAGGTGACATAAAAGTCACCAAAGTCTTGAGAGTCGTTCTTAGTCGTCATATCAATAACAATAACATTAATAATAATAATACTAATAGTACTAAATTTGCTTATATGCAAGCGCTTTATTAAGGTAACAGTTTATTGGTTTCTTGCTTATATCTCGAAAACAGTTACTCCTATCAATTTTTATCTTTTTACTAAAATTAAAGCTGATAAAATTTCCTACAAAATAGTTATTTGTATTTTTCTTGTAGGACCAAGCATAAGCGAGTTATAGAGATAGATATAAATAATATTTAACAAAAATTTGCTTTAAAATAAAATGTTTGAAATACTGAAATTAAACTAAATTAATTGTGTCTAACACTTTAGTATAGGAAAAAGGAGAAGACATAAAAGTCACCAAAGTCTTCAGAGTCGTTTTTAGTCGTCATATTAATAACAATAACATTAATAATAATAATACTAATAGTACTAAATTTGCTTATATGCAAGCGCTTTATTAAGGTAATAGTTTTTTGGTTTCTTGCTTATATCTCGAAAACAGTTACTCCTATCAATTTTTATCTGTTTACTAAAATTAAAGCTGATAAAATTTCCTACAAAATAGTTATTTGCATTTTTCATGTAGGACTAACCATAAGCGAGATATAAGTTTGAAAATAATCAATATTTAAAAAAAAGTGCTTTAACAGAAAATGTCATGTGATTTAAAATACACTTAATTTATTGGGTCCAATACATTATTAGAAGAAAAAGGAGGTGACTTAAAAGTCACAGAAGTCTTCAGAATCGTTTTAAATGCTGCATTTTCGTCTTCATCTCAAACATTGAAAACTGAATTACATTTTTGTTTAGTAACTGTAACAGTTTTCACTTTGGTTTTTTGCTTATATCTCGAAAACAATTATTCCTATCAATTTTTATCTTTCTTTCAAAATTAAAGCTGATAAAATTTGCTACAAAATAGTTATTTGCATTTTTCTTGTAGGACCAACCATAAGCGAGTTATAGAGTTGGATATAAATAATATTTAACAAAAACTTGCTTTAAAATAAAATGTTTGAAAAACTAAAAAATAAAATTTCCTACAAAATAGTAATTTGCATTTTTCATATAGGACTAACCATAAGCGAGATATAAGTTTAAAAATAATTAATATTTAAAAAAAAAGTGCTTTAACAGAAAATGTCTTGTGATTTAAAATACACTTAATTTATTGGGTCCAATACTTTATTAGAAGAAAAAGGTGACATAAAAGTCACCAAAGTCTTGAGAGTCGTTCTTAGTCGTCATATCAATAACAATAACATTAATAATAATAATACTAATAGTACTAAATTTGCTTATATGCAAGCGCTTTATTAAGGTAACAGTTTATTGGTTTCTTGCTTATATCTCGAAAACAGTTACTCCTATCAATTTTTATCTTTTCACTAAAATTAAAGCTGATAAAATTTCCTACAAAATAGTTATTTGCATTTTTTTTGTAAGACCAACCATAAGCGAGTTATAGAGTTGGATATAAATAATCTTTAACAAAAATTTGCTTTAAAATCTAATGTTTGAAAAACCGAAATTAAACTAAATTAATTGAGTCTAACACTTTAGTATAGGAAAAAGGAGAAGACATAAAAGTCACCAAAGACTTCAGAGTCGTTTTTAGTCGTCATATTAATAACAATAACATTAATAATAATAATAATGCTGCATTTTCGTCTTCGTCTCAAACATTGAAAACTGAATTATATTTTTGTTCAGTAACAGTTACAGTTTTCTTATTGGTTTCTTGCTTATATCTCGAAAACAGTTACTTCTATCAATTTTTATCTTTTTTTCAAAATTAAAGCTGATAACATTTCCTACAAAATAGTTATTTGCATTTTTTTGTAGGACCAACCATAAGCGAGTTATAGAGTTGGATATAAATAATCTTTAACAAAAATTTTCTTTAAAATAAAATGTTTGAAAAACTAAAATTAAACCAAATTAATTGTGTCTAACACTTTAGTAGAGGAAAAAGGAGAAGACATAAAGGTCACTAAAGTCTTCAGAGTCGTTTTTAGTCGTCATATTAATAACAATAACATTAATAATAATAATACTAATAGTACTAAATTTGCTTATATGCAAGCGCTTAATTAATGTAACAGTTTTTTGGTTTCTAGCTTATATCTCGAAAACAGTTACACCTATCAAATTTTATCTTTCTTTCAAAATTAAAGCTGATAAAATTTCCAACAAAGTAATTATTTGCATTTTTCTTGTAGGACCAAGCATAAGCGAGTTATAGAGATGAATATAAATAATTTCTAACAAAAATTTGCTTTAAAATAAAATGTTTGAAAAACTGAAATTAAACTAAATTAATTGTGTCTAACACTTTAGTGGAGGAAAAAGGAGAAGACATAAAAGTCTTTAAAGGTTTCAGAATCGTCTTTAGTCGTCATATTAATAACAATAACATTAATAAACTAATAGTACTAAATTTGCTTATATGCAAACGCTGCATTAAGGTAATAGTTTTTTGGTTTCTTGCTTATATCTCGAAAACAGTTACTCCTATCAATTTTTAACTTTTCACCAAAATTAAAGATGATAAAATTTCCTGCAAAATAGTTATTTGCATTTTTCATGTAGAACAAACCATAAGCGAGATATAAGTTTGAAAATAATTAATAATTAAAAAAAAAATGTGTTTTAACAGAAAATGTCTTGTGATTTAAAATACACTTAATTTATTGGGTCCAATATTTAATTAGAAGAAAAAGGAGGTGCAAATAACTATTTTGTTGGAAATTTTATTAGCTTTAATTGTGAAAGAAAGATAAAATTTGATAGGAGTAATATAAGAGATATAAGGAAAAAACCAATAAGAAAACTGTACCTGTTACTGAACAAAAATGTAATTCAGTTTTCAATGTTTGAGACGAAGACGAAAATGCAGCGTTATTATTATTATTAATGTTATTGTTATTAATATGACGACTAAAAACGACTCTGAAGGCTTTGGTGACTTTTATGTTTTCTCCTTTTTTCAATATTAAAGTGTTAGACTCAATTAATTTAGTTTAATTTCGGTTTTTCAAACATTATATTTTAAAGCAAATTTTTGTTAAAGATTATTTATATCCAACTCTATAACTCGCTTATGGTTGGTCTTACAAAAGAAATGCAAATAACTATTTTGTAGGAAATTTTATCAGCTTTAATTTTGAAAGAAAGATAAAAATTGATAGGAGTAATTGTTTTCGAGATATAAGCAAAAAACCAAAGTAAAAACTGTTACAGTTACTGAACAAAAATGTAATTCAGTTTTCAATGTTTGAGAGGAAGACGAAAATGCAGCATTTAAAAACGACTCTGAAGACTTCAGCGACTTTTATGTCACCTCCTTTTTCTTCTAATAAAGTATTGGACCCAATAAATTAAGTGTATTTTAAATCACAAGACATTTTCTGTTAAAGCACTTTTTTTTAAATATTAATAATTTTTAAACTTATATCTCGCTTATGGTTAGTTTTACATGAAAAATGCAAATAACTATTTTGTAAGAAATTTTATCAGCTTTAATTTTAAAAGAAAGATAAAAATTGATAGGAGTAACTGTTTTCGAGATATAAGCAAAAAACCAATAAGAAAACTGTAACTGTTACTGAACAAAAATGTAATTCAGTTTTCAATGTTTGAGACGAAGACGAAAATGCAGCATTTAAAATCGACTCTGAAGACTTCAGTGACTTATATGTCACCTCCTTTATCTTCTAATAAAGTATTGGACCTAATAAATTAAGTGTATTTTAAATCACAAAACATTTTCTGTTAAAGCACTTTTTTTTTTTAAATATTAATTATTTTCAAACTTATATCTCGCTTATGGTTAGTCCTACATGAGAAATGCAAATAACTATTTTGTAGGAAATTTTATCACCTTTAATTTTGGTGAAAAAGTAAAAATTGATAGGAGTAACTGTTTTCGAGATATAAGCAAAAAACAAAAAAACTGTTACCTTAATTAAGCGCTTGCATATAAGCAAATTTAGTACTACTAGTATCGTTATTATAAACGTTATTGTTATTAATATGACGACTAAAGACAACTCTAAGACTTTAGTGACTTTTGTCTCCTCCTTTTTCCTCTACTAAAGTGTTAGACACAATTAATTTAGTTTAATTTCAGTTTTTCAAACATTTTATTTTAAAGCAAATTTTTGTTAAATATTAAAAACTATAAAATGGCTTAGATTGCCTAAAAACACACATCACACATGATCTTTTGCATAGAAATGAGAAAACGCTCATGTAACACACAAAATAAGCTCCATTTTTCCTTATTAAAAGTATTATTATTATTATTACTTTTGTTACTATTACTATTATTATTATTATTATTTATATTGTTATTATTATTATTGTTATTATTATTATTATTAACTTTTGTATAGTAAATGTTTTTATACCAGTTTTAAAATGAGTTATTAATTTTAGACAATTTCTTGCCTAAAAACACAGATCACAGATGATTTCTTGCATACAAATGAGAAAACACTCATATAACACACAAAATAAGCTTCATTTTTGCTTAGAAAACTAAGCTTACTTTCATTACTATTATTATTATTTTTATTATTATTATTGTTATTATTATTATTATTATTATTATTATTATTATTATTATTATTATTATTGTTATTATTATTATTATTATTATTATTATTATTATTATTATTATTATTATTATTATTATTATTATTATTATTATTATTATTATTATTAAAAACCGATTATAACTTTTGTATAGTATTGTTTTTATACCAGTTTTAAAATGAGTGATTAATTTTAGCCAATTTCTTGCCTAAAAACTATAAAATGGCTAAGATTGCCTAAAAACACTGATCACACATGATCTTTTGCATAGAAATGAGAAAACGCTCATATAACACAAAATAAGCTTCATTTTTGCTTAGAAAACTAAGCTTACTTTTATTACTACTATTATTATTATTATTATTATTATTATTATTATTATTATTATTATTGTTATTATTATTATTATTATTATTATTATTATTATTATTATTATTATTATTAATATTATTATTATTAAAAACCGATTATAACTTTTGTATAGTAAATGTTTTTATACCAGTTTTAAAATGAGTTATTAGTTTTAGACAATTTCTTGCCTAAAAACACAGATCACAGATGATCTCTTGCATAGAAATGAGAAAACGCTCAGATAACACAAAATAAGCATCATTTTTGCTTAGAAAAACTAAGCTTTAATTTAGAAAGAAATTCATTATTATAAGTATTATTATCATTATTATTATTATTATTATTATTATTAATATTATTATTATTATTATTATTATTATTAATATTATTATTATTATTACTATTATTATTATTATTTCATTTATTACTATTGTTATTATTATTATTATTAACTTTTGTATAGTAAATGTTTTTATACCAGTTTTAAAATAAGTTATTAATTTTATTCAATTTCTTGCCTAAAAACACAGATCACAGATGATCTCTTGCATAGAAATGAGAAAACGCTCATATAACACACAAAATAAGCTTCATTTTTGCTTAGAAAATTAAGCTTACTTTTATTACTATTATTATTATTATTATTATTATTATTATTATTATTATTATTATTATTATTATTATTATTATTATTATTATTATTATTATTATTATTATTATTATTATTATTATTATTATTATTATTATTATTATTATTATTAACTTTTGTATAGTAAATGTTTTTATACCAATTTTAAAATGAGTTATTAATTTTAGACAATTTCTTGCCTAAAAACACAGATCACAGATGATTTCTTGCATAGAAATGAGAAAACACTCATATAACACACAAAATAAGCTTCATTTTTGCTTAGAAAACTAAGCTTGCTTTTATTACTATTATTATTATTATTATTATTATTATTATTATTATTATTATTATTATTATTATTATTATTATTATTATTATTATTATTATTGTTATTATTATTATTATTATTATTATTAAAAACTTATATTAAACAGACAGAAAACGTCGTATTCTGACACAAAAAAACGAATTACGTTATAGACTTGACGAGAACGGAGTATCTCGGACTCTTATAGGACTCTTATAGGGTCAAAAAGTATCAGTTTGGATTAAAATAAATTATTTTTTTTAACTCTCAGTCTGAATTGTTCATCAGTTCAAACAAAAACGGCTTATTTTAGACGATCTTTTGCTTTGAACAAGAAAACTTACATCGAACAGACTAAAAACGTATTAATCTGGCATAAAAGAGCAATTTATGTATCACTTTAGATAAAGGCAGCTAATCCTATTCGTTTCATTGCTTAAAATAGACAAAATTGTTAATAAATTTAACAAAAACGCTGTATTCTAGCACAAAATACTAATTACAATATAGTTTCGACGAGAATAGCTTATTTGGAATGATTCTATGCTTCCAAACGAGTAAATTTTTATTAAACAGATGCCAAACATCATGTTTTGTCCAATTAATTTAGTTTAATTTCAGTTTTTTAAACATTTTATTTTAAAGCAAATTTTTGTTAAATATTAAAAACTATAAAATGGCTTAGATTGCCTAAAAACACACATCACACATGATCTTTTGCATAGAAATGAGAAAACGCTCATGTAACACACAAAATAAGCTCCATTTTTCCTTATTAAAAGTATTATTATTATTATTACTTTTGTTACTACTACTATTATTATTATTATTATTTATATTGTTATTATTATTATTGTTATTATTATTATTATTAACTTTTGTATAGTAAATGTTTTTATACCAGTTTTAAAATGAGTTATTAATTTTAGACAATTTCTTGCCTAAAAACACAGATCACAGATGATTTCTTGCATACAAATGAGAAAACACTCATATAACACACAAAATAAGCTTCATTTTTGCTTAGAAAACTAAGCTTACTTTTATTACTATTATTATTATTATTATTATTATTATTATTATTATTATTATTACTATTATTATTATTATTATTATTATTTATATTATTATTATTATTATTATTATTATTAACTTTTGTATAGTAAATGTTTTTATACCAGTTTTAAAATGAGTTATTAATTTTAGACAATTTCTTGCCTAAAAACACATCACAGATGATTTCTTGCATAGAAATGAGAAAACGCTCATATAACACACAAAATAAGCTTCATTTTTGCTTAGAAAACTAAGCTTACTTTTATAACTATTATTATTTTTATTATTATTATTATTATTATTATTATTATTATTGTTATTGTTAGTATTATTATTATTATTATTATTAAAAACTTATATTAAACAGACAGAAAACGTCGTATTCTGACACATAAAAACGAATTACGTTATAGACTTGACGAGAACGGCGTATCTCGGACTCTTATAGGACTCTTATAGGGTCAAAAAGTATCAGTTTGGATTAAAACAAATTATTTTTGTTGACTCTCAGTCTGAATTGTTCATCAGTTCAAACAAAAACGGCTTATTTTAGACGATCTTTTGCTTTGAACAAGAAAACTTACATCGAATATACTAAAAACGTATTAATCTGGCATAAAAGAGCAATTTATGTATCACTTTGGATAAAGGCAGCTAATCCTTTTCGTTTCATTGCCTAAAATAGACAAAATTGTTAAAAAATCTAACAAAAACGCTGTATTCTAGCACAAAATACTAATTACAATATAGTTTCGACGAGAATAGCTTATTTGGAATGATTCTATGCTTCCAAACGAGTAAATTTTTATTAAACAGATGCCAAACATCATGTTTTGTCCAATTAATTTAGTTTAATTTCAGTTTTTTAAACATTTTATTTTAAAGCAAATTTTTGTTAAATATTAAAAACTATAAAATGGCTTAGATTGCCTAAAAACACTGATCACACATGATCTTTTACATAGAAATGAGAAAACGCTCATATAACACAAAATAAGCTTCATTTTTGCTTAGAAAACTAAGCTTACTTTTATTACTACTATTATTATTATTATTATTATTATTATTATTATTATTATTATTATTATTATTATTATTATTAGACAATTTCTTGCCTAAAAACACAGATCACAGATGATCTCTTGCATAGAAATGAGAAAACGCTCAGATAACACAAAATAAGCATCATTTTTGCTTAGAAAAACTAAGCTTTAATTTAGAAAGAAATTCATTATTATAAGTATTATTATCATTATTATTATTATTATTATTATTATTATTATTATTATTATTATTATTATTATTATTATTATTATTATTATTATTATTATTAATATTATTATTATTATTTCATTTATTACTATTGTTATTATTATTATTATTAACTTTTGTATAGTAAATGTTTTTATACCAGTTTTAAAATGAGTTATTAATTTTAGACAATTTCTTGCCTAAAAACACAGATCACAGATGATTTCTTGCATAGAAATGAGAAAACACTCATATAACACACAAAATATGCTTCATTTTTGCTTAGAAAACTAAGCTTACTTTTATTACTATTATTATTATTATTATTATTATTATTATTATTATTATTATTATTGTTATTATTATTATTATTATTATTATTAAAAACTTATATTATACAGACAGAAAACGTCGTATTCTGACACAAAAAAACGAATTACGTTATAGACTTGACGAGAACGGCGTATCTCGGACTCTTATAGGGTCAAAAAGTATCAGTTTGGATTAAAATAAATTATTTTTGTTAACTCTCAGTCTGAATTGTTCATCAGTTCAAACAAAAACGGCTTATTTTAGACGATCTTTTGCTTTGAACAAGAAAACTTACATCGAACAGACTAAAAACGTATTAATCTGGCATAAAAGAGCAATTTATGTATCACTTAAGATAAAGGCAGCTAATCCTATTCGTTTCATTGCTTAAAATAGACAAAATTGTTAATAAATCTAACAAAAACGCTGTATTCTAGCACAAAATACTAATTACAATATAGTTTCGACGAGAATAGCTTGTTTGGAATGATTCTATGCTTCCAAACGAGTAAATTTTTATTAAACAGATGCCAAACATCATGTTTTGTCCTATGAAGACATTTTATATTGCAGTTTGTATTAAAACAAAATATTTTCGTTGATTCTTTGTTAGAAGCAGCAAACCTAACATTAAAGAATCTGAAAACTTTGTATTCGGACACAAACCACCGAATTTTGTATCAGTTTAGACAAAAACGGTTGATTTTCGACAATATTTTGCTTTGAACAAGAAAACTTATATCAAACTGACTAAAAACGTCTTATTTTAGCATAAAACAAAAGATTTGCGTTATAGTCTTAAAGCTGATTCATGCCACAGTTTGGATAAAAACCAAATATTTTTGTTAATTTATTGTTACAAACAAGAAACCTTACATCAAAGAAACTGAAAACCCCTTATTCAGGCACAGAAATTCGAATTACGTTTCAGTCTAGACAAAAACTGCTTATTTTAGACGATCTTTTGTCTTGAACACGAAAACTTACATTAAAAAGATTAAAAACGTCTTATTCTGGCTGAAAACTGCAAATTATATATTACTTTAGATAAAAGCAATTTATCCTGATTACTCCTTTACTTAGAATAGAGTAAACTTGTATAAAACTTAATGAAAACTTTAAATTTCGTCTCAAAGAAATAATTTACATTATAGTTTTGACCAGCACTGTTTATTTCAAACGAATTTATGATTCGAAACTAATGAACTTTTATGGGGCAGATGCAAAACCACATATTACCATATAAAGCGTTGTTTTAAAGCAAAGTATTTCCTTTTGCAACAAGAAATTTCACGTCAAAGAAACTGAAAACTTCGTATCCATGCATTAATATCGAATTACGTATCAGTTTAAGCAAATACAGCTTATTTTAAACGATTCCTTGATATAAACAAGAAAAATTTTATCAAGCATATTGAAAACGTCTTATTCTCGAAAATAAGAGCAAATTATGTATCAGTTTTAACAAAAGCGGATTACTCTGTTTGATTCTATGCTTAGAGTAGAGTAAACTACTATAAAACGTAATGAAAACTCTATATTCAAGCTCAAAAGAACAAATTACGTTATAGTTTTGGCAAAAAAAATATTTCGGACGATTACATACTTCGAAGTAAGCAAACTTTAATTGAACAAGTGCAAAAGCTTTGCTTTAAAATAACGATTTATGTGGTAATATGGTATTTTGCATCTGTCCTATAAAAGTTTACTCGTTTTGCTCCATTGAATCATTCGAAATAAATTATTTTGACACAACAACAACGAAAATAATTTGTTTTTGTTTAAACTGTAACATGAGTCGCTTTTATAAAACGAACTAAGACGTTTGGCATCTGTTTAGTGAAAGTTTTCTCGTTTGGGGGCATAAAATCGTTTGAAATTAAAACTATAACGTAAATTATTTCTTTGTATCACTTTAAAGTTTTGCGTTATAGTCTTGACGAGAACTGTTAATTTCAAACGATTCTATGGTTTGAAACCAGTATACTTTCACTGAACAGAGGCAAAACGTCTGATTTCGCCTTTAAAAAACGATTTATGTCACAGTTTGGATTAAAACCAATGATTTTCGTTTATTCATTGTTACAAACAAGAAACCTTACATCAAAGAAACTGAAAACCTCTTATTCAGGCCCAGAAAATCAAATTACGTTTCAGTCTAGACACAAATTGCTTATTTTAGACGACTCTTTCTTTTGAACACGAAAACTTACATTAAAAAGATTAAAAACGTCTTATTCTGGCTCAAAACTGCAAATTATGTATTACTTTGGATAAAAGCAGTTTATCCTGATTACTCCTTTGCTTAGAATATAGCAAACTTGTATAAAACTTAATGAAAACTTTAAATTTCGTCTCAAAGAAATAATTTACGTTATAGTTTTGACCAGAACTGTTAATTTCAAACGATTTTATGCCCCCAAACAAGAAAACTTTCACTAAACAAATGCCAAACGTCTTAGTTCGTTTTATAAAAGCGACTTATGATACAGTTTAAACAAAAACAAATTATTTTCGTTGTTGTTGTGTCAAAATAATTTATTTCGAATGATTCAATGGAGCGAAACGAGTAAACTTTTATAGGACAGATGCAAAATACCATATTACCACATAAATCGTTATTTTAAGGCAAAGTATTAGCTTTTGCACTTGTTCAATTAAAGTTTGCTTACTTCAAAGTATGAAATCGTCCGAAATATTTTTTTTTGCCAAAACTATAACGTAATTTGTTCTTTTGAGCTCGAATATAGAGTTTTCATTACGTTTTATAGTAGTTTACTCTACTCTAAGCATAGAATCAAACAGAGTAATCCGCTTTTGTTAAAACTGATACATAATTTGCTCTTATTTTCGAGAATAAGACGTTTTCAATATGCTTGATAAAATTTTTCTTGTTTATAGCAAGGAATCGTTTAAAATAAGCTGTATTTGCCTAAACTGATACGTAATTCGATATTTATGCATGGATACGAAGTTTTCAGTTTCTTTGACGTAAAATTTCTTTGCAAAAGGTAATACTTTGCTTTAAAACAACGTTTTATATGGTAATATGTGGTTTTGCATCTGCCCCATAAAAGTTCATTAGTATCGAATCATAAATTCGTTTGAAATAAACAGTGCTGGTCAAAACTATAATGTAAATTATTTCTTTGAGACGAAATTTAAAGTTTTCATTAAGTTTTATACAAGTTTGCTCTATTCTAAGCAAAGGAGTAATCAGGATAAATTGCTTTTATCTAGAGTAATATATAATTTGCAGTTTTCAACAAGAATAAGACGTTTTTAATCTTTTTAATGTAAGTTTTCGTGTTCAAAACAAAGGATCGTCTAAAATAAGCAGTTTTTGTCCAGACTGAAACGTAATTCGAATTTCTGTGCCTGAATAAGGGGTTTTCAGTTTCTTTGATGTAAGGTTTCTTGTTTGTAACAATGAATTAACAAAAATATTTGGTTTTTATCCAAACTGTGGCATGAATCAGCTTTAAGACTATAACGCAAATCTTTTGTTTTGTGCTAAAATAAGACGTTTTTAGTCAGTTTGATATAAGTTTTCTTGTTGAAAGCAAAATATTGTCGAAAATCAACCGTTTTTGTCTAAACTGATACAAAATTCGGTGGTTTGTGTCCGAATACAAAGTTTTCAGATTCTTTAATGTTAGGTTTGCTGCTTCTAACAAAGAATCAACGAAAATATTTTGTTTTAATACAAACTGCAATATAAAATGTCTTCATAGGACAAAACATGATGTTTGGCATCTGTTCAATAAAAATTTACTCGCTTGGAAGCATAGAATCATTTCAAATAAGCTATTCTCGTCGAAACTATAATGTAATTAGTATTTTGTGCTAGAATACAGCGTTTTTGTTAGATTTATTAACAATTTTGTCTATTTTAAGCAATGAAACGAATAGGATTAGCTGCCTTTATCTAAAGTGATACATAAATTGCTCTTTTATGCCAGATTAATACGTTTTTAGTCTGTTCGATGTAAGTTTTCTTGTTCAAAGCAAAAGATCGTCTAAAATAAGCCGTTTTTGTTTGAACTGATGAACAATTCAGACTGAGAGTCAACAAAAATAATTTGTTTTAATCCAAACTGATACTTTTTGACCCTATAAGAGTCCTATAAGAGTCCGAGATACGCCGTTCTCGTCAAGTCTATAACGTAATTCGTTTTTATGTGTCAGAATACGACGTTTTCTGTCTGTTTAATATAAGTTTTTAATAATAATAATAATAATAATAATAACAATAACAATAATAATAATAATAATAATAATAATAATAATAATAATAAAAATAATAATAGTAATAAAAGTAAGCTTAGTTTTCTAAGCAAAAATGAAGCTTATTTTGTGTGTTATATGAGCGTTTTCTCATTTCTATGCAAGAAATCATCTGTGATGTGTTTTTAGGCAAGAAATTGTCTAAAATTAATAACTCATTTTAAAACTGGTATAAAAACATTTACTATACAAAAGTTAATAATAATAATAATAATAATAATAATATAAATAATAATAATAATAATAATAGTAATAATAATAATAAAAATAATAATAATAATAATAGTAATAAAAGTAAGCTTAGTTTTCTAAGCAAAAATGAAGCTTATTTTGTGTGTTATATGAGCGTTTTCTCATTTCTATGCAAGAGATCATCTGAGATTTGTGTTTTTAGGCAAGAAATTGTCTAAAATTAATAACTCATTTTAAAACTGGTATAAAAACATTTACTATACAAAAGTTATAATCGGTTAATAATAATAATAATAATAATAATAATAGTAATAATAAAAATAATAGAAATAATAATAATAATAATAGAAATAATAATAATAGTAGTAATAAAAGTAAGCTAGGTTTTGTAAGCAAAAATGAAGTTTATTTTGTGTTATATGAGCGATTTCTCATTTCTATGCAAAAGATAATGTGTGATCTGTGTTTTTAGACAATCTAAGCCATTTTATAGTTTTTAGGCAAGAAACTGGCTAAAACTAATCACTCGTTTTAAAACTGATATAAAAACAATACTATACAAAAGTAATAATCGGTTTTTAATAATAATAATTATAATAATAATAATAATAATAATAATAATAATAATAACAATAATATTAATAAAAATAATAATAATAGTAATAAAAGTAAGCTTAGTTTTCTAAGCAAAAATGAAGCTTATTTTGTGTGTTATATGAGTGTTTTCTCATTTCTATGCAAGAAATCATCTGTGATCTGTGTTTTTAGGCAAGAAATTGTCTAAAATTAATAACTCATTTTAAAACTGGTATAAAAACATTTACTATACAAAAGTTAATAATAATAATAATAATAATAATAATAATAATAATAATAATAATAGTAATAGTAACAAAAGTAATAATAATAATAATACTTTTAATAAGGAAAAATGGAGCTTATTTTGTGTGTTACATGAGCGTTTTCTCATTTCTATGCAAAAGATCATGTGTGATCTGTGTTTTTAGGCAATCTAAGCCATTTTATAGTTTTTAATATTTAACAAAAATTAGCATTAAAATAAAATGTTTGAAAAACTGAAATTAAACTAAATTAATTGAGTCTAACACTTTAGTAGAGGAAAAAGGAGGAGACATAAAAGTCACAAGTCTTAGAGTTGTCTTTAGTCGTCATAATAATAACAATAACATTTATAATAGCAATACTAGTAGTACTAAATTTGCTTATATGCAAGCGCTTAATTAAGGTAACAGTTTTTTTGTTTTTGCTTATATCTCGAAAACAGTTACTCCAATCAATTTTTACTTTTTCACCAAAATTAAAGGTGATAAAATTTCCTACAAAATAGTTATTTGCATTTTTCATGTAGAACTAACCATAAGCGAGATATAAGTTAAATAATTAATAATTGAAAAAAAGTGTTTTAACAGAGAATGTCTTGTGATTTAAAATACACTTAATTTATTGGGTCCAATACTTTATTAGAAGAAAAAAAGGTGACATAAAAGTCACTGAAGTCTTCAGAGTCGTTTTTAAATGCTGCATTTTCGTCTCAAGTTTTTAGTCGTCAAATTAATAACAATAACATTAATAATAATAATACTAATATTACTAAATTTGCTTATATGCAAGTGCTTAATAAAGGTAACAGTTTCTTGCTTATATCTCGAAAACAGTTACTCTTATCAATTTTTATTTTTTTACTAAAATTAAAGCTGATAAAATTTCCTACAAAATAGTTATTTGCATTTTTCATGTAGGACTAACCATAAGCGAGATATAAGTTTGAAAATAATCAATATTTACAAAAAAAAGTGCTTTAACAGAAAATGTCTTGTGATTTAAAATACACTTAATTTATTGGGTCCAATACTTTATTAGAAAAAAAAGGAAGTGACTTAAAAGTCACTGAAGTCTTCAGAGTCGTTTTTAAATGCTGCATTTTCGTCTTCGTCTCAAACATTGAAAACTGAATTACATTTTTGTTTAGTAACTGTTACAGTTTTCACTTTGGTTTTTTGCTTATATCTCGAAAACAGTTACTCCTATAAATTTTTATCTTTCCTTCAAAATTAAAGCTGATAAAATTTCCTACAAAATAGTTTTTATCATTTTTTTTGTAGGACCAACCCATAAGCGAGTTATAGAGTTGGATATAAATAATCTTTAACAAAAATTTGCTTTAAAATAAAATGTTTGAAAAACCGAAATTAAACTAAATTAATTGGGTCTAACACTTTAGTAGAGGAAAAAGGAGGAGACGTAAAAGTCACCAAAGTCTTCAGAGTCGTTTTTAATCGTCATATTAATAACAATAACATTAATAATAATAATACTAATAATACTAAATTTGCTTATATGCAAACGCTTAATTGAGGTAACAGTTTTTTTTAGTTTCTTGATTATATCTCGAAAACAGTTACTCCTATCAATTTTTATCTTTTTACTAAAATTAAAGCTGATAAAATTTCCTACAAAATAGTTATTTGCATTTTTCATGTAGGACTAACCATAAGCGAGATAGAAGTTTGAAAATAATTAATATTTAAAAAAAATGTGCTTTAAGAGAAAATGTCTTGTGATTTAAAATACACTTAATTTATTGGGACCAATACTCTATTAGAAGAAAAAGGAGGTGACATAAAAGTCACTTAAGTCTTCAGAGTCGTTTTTAAATGCTGCATTTTCGTCTTCGTCTCAAACATTGAAAACTGAATTACATTTTTGTTCAGTAACTGTAACAGTTTTCACTTTGGTTTTTTGCTTATATCTCGAAAACAATTACTCCTATCAATTTTTATCTTTCTTTCAAAATTAAAGCTGATAAAATTTCCTACAAAATAGTTATTTGCATTTCTTTTGTAAGACCAACCATAAGCGAGTTATAGAGTTGGATATAAATAATCTTTAACAAAAATTTGCTTTAAAATAAAATGTTTGAAAAACCGAAATTAAACTAAATTAATTGGGTCTAATACTTTAGTATAGGAAAAAGGAGAAGACATAAAAGTCACTAAATGTTTCAGAGTCGTCTTTAGTCGTCATATTAATAACAATAACATTAATAATAATAATACTAATAGTACTAAATTTGCTTATATGCAAGCGCTTTATTAAGGTAACAGTTTTTTGGTTTCTTGCTTATATCTCGAAAACAGTTACTCCTATCAATTTTTACCTTTTTTTCAAAATTAAAACTGATAAAATTTCCTACAAAACAGTTATTTCCATTTTTTTGTAGGACCAACCATAAGCGAGTTATAGAGTTGGATATAAATAATCTTTAACAAAAATTTGCTTTAAAATAAAATGTTTGAAAAACCGATATTAAACTAAATTAATTGGGTCTAACACTTTAGTAAGGAAAAAGGAGAAGACATAAAAATCACCAAAGTCTTCAGAGTTGTTTTTAGTACTAAATTTGCTTATATGCAAGCGCTTAATTAAGGTAACAGTTTTTTGGTTTCTTGCTTATATCTCGAAAACAGTTACTCCTATCAATTTTTATCTTTTTACTAAAATTAAAGCTGATAAAATTTCCTACAAAATAGTAATTTGCATTTTTCATGTAGGACTAACCATAAGCGAGATATAAGTTTGAAAATAATTAATATTTAAAAAAAAAGTGTTTTAAGTAGTATAGGAAAAAGGAGAAGACATAAAAGTCACTAAATGTTTCAGAGTCGTCTTTAGTCGTCATATTAATAACAATAACATTAATAATAATAATACTAATAGTACTAAATTTGCTTATATGCAAGCGCTTTATTAAGGTAACAGTTTTTTGGTTTCTTGCTTATATCTCGAAAACAGTTACTCCTATCAATTTTTACCTTTTTTTCAAAATTAAAACTGATAAAATTTCCTACAAAACAGTTATTTCCATTTTTTTGTAGGACCAACCATAAGCGAGTTATAGAGTTGGATATAAATAATCTTTAACAAAAATTTGCTTTAAAATAAAATGTTTGAAAAACCGATATTAAACTAAATTAATTGGGTCTAACACTTTAGTAAGGAAAAAGGAGAAGACATAAAAATCACCAAAGTCTTCAGAGTTGTTTTTAGTACTAAATTTGCTTATATGCAAGCGCTTAATTAAGGTAACAGTTTTTTGGTTTCTTGCTTATATCTCGAAAACAGTTACTCCTATCAATTTTTATCTTTTTACTAAAATTAAAGCTGATAAAATTTCCTACAAAATAGTAATTTGCATTTTTCATGTAGGACTAACCATAAGCGAGATATAAGTTTGAAAATAATTAATATTTAAAAAAAAAGTGTTTTAACAGAAAATGTCTTGTGATTTAAAATACACTTAATTTAATGGGTCCAATACTTTATTAGAAGAAAAAGGAGGTGACATAAAAGTCACTGAAGTCTTCAGAGTCGATTTTAAATGCTGCATTTTCGTCTTTGTCTCAAACATTGAAAACTGAATTACATTTTTGTTTAGTAACAGTTACAGTTTTCTTATTGGTTTTTTGCTTATATCTCGAAAACAGTTACTCCTATCAATTTTTATCTTTTTTTCAAAATCAAAGCTGATAAAATTTCCTACAAAATAGTTATTGGCATTTTTTTTGTAGGACTAACCATAAGCGAGTTATAGAGTTGGATATAAATAATCTTTAACAAAAATTTGCTTTAAAATAAAATGTTTGAAAAACCGAAATTAAACTAAATTAATTAAAACTAACACTTTAGTTGAGGAAAAAGGAGAAGACATAAAAGTCACCAAAGTCTTGAGAGTCGTTTTTAGTCGTCATATTAATAACAATAACATTAATAATAATAATACTAATAGTACTAAATTTGCTTATATGCAAGCGCTTTATTAAGGTAACAGTTTTTTGGTTTCTTGCTTATATCTCGAAAACAGTTACTCCTATCAATTTTTATCTTTTTACTAAAATTAAAGCTGATAAAATTTCCTACAAAATAGTTATTTGTATTTTTCTTGTAGGACCAAGCATAAGCGAGTTATAGAGATAGATATAAATAATATTTAACAAAAATTTGCTTTAAAATAAAATGTTTGAAATACTGAAATTAAACTAAATTAATTGTGTCTAACACTTTAGTATAGGAAAAAGGAGAAGACATAAAAGTCACCATAGTCTTCAGAGTCGTTTTTAGTCGTCATATTAATAACAATAACATTAATAATAATAATACTAATAGTACTAAATTTGCTTATATGCAAGCGCTTTATTAAGGTAACAGTTTTTTGGTTTCTTGCTTATATCTCGAAAACAGTTACTCCTATCAATTTTTATGTGTTTACTAAAATTAAAGCTGATAAAATTTCCTACAAAATAGTTATTTGCATTTTTCATGTAAGACTAACCACAAGCGAGATGTAAGTTTGAAAATAATCAGTATTTAAAAAAAAAGTGCTTTAACAGAAAATGTCTTGTGATTTGAAATACACTTAATTTATTGGGTCCAATACATTATTAGAAGAAAAAGGAGGTGACTTAAAAGTCACAGAAGTATTCAGAGTCGTTTTTAAATGCTGCATTTTTGTCTTCGTCTCAAACATTGAAAACTGAATTACATTTTTGTTTAGTAACTGTAACAGTTTTCACTTTGGTTTTTTGCTTATATCTCGAAAACTATTATTCCTATCAATTTTTATCTTTTTTTCAAAATTAAAGCTGATAAAATTTCCTACAAAATAGTTATTTGCATTTTTCTTGTCGGACGAACCATAAGCGAGTTATAGAGTTGGATATAAATAATATTTAACAAAAACTTGCTTTAAAATTAAATGTTTGAAAAACTAAAAAATAAAATTTCCTACAAAATAGTAATTTGCATTTTTCATGTAGGACTAACCATAAGCGAGATATAAGTTTAAAAATAATTAATATTTAAAAAAAAGTGCTTTAACAGAAAATGTCTTGTGATTTAAAATACACTTAATTTATTGGGTCCAATATTTTATTAGAAGAAAAAGGAGGTGACATAAAAGTCACCAAAGTCTTGAGAGTCGTTCTTAGTCGTCATATCAATAACAATAACATTAATAATAATAATAATACTAATAGTACTAAATTTGCTTATATGCAAGCGCTTAATTAAGGTAACAGTTTCTTGCTTATATCTCGAAAACTTACATTTTTGTTCAGTAACTGTAACAGTTTTTACTTTGGTTTTTTGCTTATATCTCGAAAACAATTACTCCTATCAATTTTTATCTTTCTTTCAAAATTAAAGCTGATAAAATTTCCTACAAAATAATTATTTGCATTTCTTTTGTAAGACCAACCATAAGCGAGTTATAGAGTTGGATATAAATAATCTTTAACAAAAATTTGCTTTAAAATAAAATGTTTGAAAAACCGAAATTAAACTAAATTAATTGAGTCTAACACTTTAGTAGAGGAAAAAGGAGGAGACGTAAAAGTCACCAAAGTCTTCAGAGTCGTTTTTAATCGTCATATTAATAACAATAACATTAATAATAATAATACTAATAATACTAAATTTGCTTATATGCAAACGCTTAATTAAGGTAACAGTTTTTTGGTTTCTTGATTATATCTCGAAAACAGTTACTCCTATCAATTTTTATCTTTTTACTAAAATTAAAGCTGATAAAATTTCCTACAAAATAGTTATTTGCATTTTTTATGTAGGACTAACCATAAGCGAGATATAAGTTTGAAAATAATTAATATTTAAAAAAAAAGTGCTTTAACAGAAAATGTCTTGTGATTTAAAATACACTTAATTTATTGGGTCCAATACTTTATTAGAAGAAAAAATAGGTGACATAAAAGTCACTGACGTCTTTAGAGTCGTTTTTAAATGCTGCATTTTTGTCTTCGTCTCAAACATTGAAAACTGAGTTACATTTTTGTTCAGTAACAGTTACAGTTTTCTTATTGGTTTTTTGCTTATATCTCGAAAACAGTTACTCCTATAAAATTTTATCTTTCTTTCAAAATTAAAGCTGATAAAATTTCCTACAAAATAGTTATTTGCATTTTTCTTGTAGGACCAACCATAAGCGAGTTATAGAGTTGGGTATAAATAATATTTAACAAAAACTTGCTTTAAAATAAAATGTTTGAAAAACTAAAATTAAACTAAATTAATTGTGTCTAACACTTTAGTAAAGGAAAAAGGAGAAGACATAAAGGTCACTAAAGGTTTCAGAGTCGTTTTTAGTCGTCATATTAATAACAATAACATTAATAATAATAATACTAATAGTACTAAATTTGCTTATATGCAAGCGCTTTATTAAGGTAACAGTTTTTTGGTTTCTTGCTTATATCTCGTAAACAGTTACTCCTATCAATTTTTATCTGTTTACTAAAACTAAAGCTGATAAAATTTCCTACAAAACAGTTATTTGCATTTTTCATGTAAGACTAACCATAAGCGAGATATAAGTTTAAAAGTTATTAGTATTTAAAAAAAAAGTGCTTTAACAGAAAATGTCTTATGATTTAAAATACACTTAATTTATTGGGTCCAATACTTTATTAGAAGAAAAAGGAGGTGACATAAAAGTCGCTGAAGTCTTCAGAGTCGTTTTTAAATGCTGCATTTTCGTCTTCGTCTCAAACATTGAAAACTGAATTACATTTTTGTTCAGTAACTGTAACAGTTTTTACTTTGGTTTTTTGCTTATATTTCGAAAACAATTACTCCTATCAATTTTTATCTTTCTTTCAAAATTAAAGCTGATAAAATTTCCTACAAAATAGTTATTTGCATTTTCCATGTTGGACTAACCATAAGCGAGATATAAGTTTGAAAATAATTAATATTTAAAAAAAAAGTGCTTTAACAGAAAATGTCTTGTGATTTAAAATACACTTAATTTAATGGGTCCAATACTTTATTAGAAGAAAAAGGAGGTGACATAAAAGTCACTGAAGTCTTCAGAGTCGTTTTTAAATGCTGCATTTTCGTCTTCGTCTCAAACATTGAAAACTGAATTACATTTTTGTTCAGTAACTGTAACAGTTTTTACTTTGGTTTTTTGCTTATATCTCGAGAACAATTACTCCTATCAATTTTTGTCTTTCTTTCAAAATCAAAGCTGATAAAATTTCCTACAAAATAGTTATTGGCATTTTTTTTGTAGAACCAACCATAAGCGAGTTATAGAGTTGGATATAAATAATCTTTAACAAAAATTTGCTTTAAAATAAAATGTTTGAAAAACCGAAATTAAACTAAATTAATTAAGACTAACACTTTAGTTGAGGAAAAAGGAGAAGACATAAAAGTCACCAAAGTTTTGAGAGTCGTTTTTAGTCGTCATATTAATAACAATAACATTAATAATAATAATACTAATAGCACTAAATTTGCTTATATGCAAGCGCTTTATTAAGGTAACAGTTTTTTGGTAAATTGCTTTTATCTAAAGTAATATATAATTTGCAGTTTTCAGCCAGAATAAGACGTTTTTAATCTTTTTAATGTAAGTTTTCGTGTTCAAGACAAAAGATCGTCTAAAATAAGCAGTTTTTGTCCAGACTGAAACGTAATTCGAATTTCTGTGCCTGAATAAGGGGTTTTCAGTTTCTTTGATGTAAGGTTTCTTGTTTGTAACAATAAATTAACAAAAATATTTGGTTTATATCCAAACTGTGGCATGAATCAGCTTTAAGACTATAACGCAAATCTTTTGTTTTGTGCTAAAATAAGACGTTTTTAGTCAGTTTGATATAAGTTTTCTTGTTCAAAGCAAAATATTGTCGAAAATCAACCGTTTTTGTCTAAACTGATACAAAATTCGGTGGTTTGTGTCCGAATACAAAGTTTTCAGATTCTTTAATGTTAGGTTTGCTGCTTCTAACAAAGAATCAACAAAAATATTTTGTTTTAATACAAACTGCAATATAAAATGTCTTCATAGGACAAAACATGATGTTTGGCATCTGTTTAATAAAAATTTACTCGTTTGGAAGCATAGAATCATTCCAAATAAGCTATTCTCGTCGAAACTATAATGTAATTAGTGTTTTGTGCTAGAATACAGCGTTTTTGTTAGATTTATTAACAATTTTGTCTATTTTAAGCATTGAAACGAATAGGATTAGCTGCCTTTATCTAAAGTGATACATAAATTGCTCTTTTATGCCAGATAATACGTTTTTAGTCTGTTCGATGTAAGTTTTCTTGTTCAAAGCAAAAGATCGTCTAAAATAAGCCGTTTTTGTTTGAACTGATGAACAATTCAGACTGAGAGTTAACAAAAATAATTTATTTTAATCCAAACTGATACTTTTTGACCCTATAAGAGTCCTATAAGAGTCCGAGATACGCCGTTCTCGTCAAGTCTATAACGTAATTCGTTTTTTTGTGTCAGAATACGACGTTTTCTGTCTGTTTAATATAAGTTTTTAATAATAATAATAATAATAATAACAATAATAATAATAATAATAATAATAATAATAATAATAATAATAATAATAATAATAATAATAATAAAAATAATAATAATAGTAATAAAAGTAAGCTTAGTTTTCTAAGCAAAAATGAAGCTTATTTTGTGTGTTATGAGTGTTTTCTCATTTCTATGCAAGAGATCATCTGTGATCTGTGTTTTTAGGCAAGAAATTGAATAAAATTAATAACTCGCTTTAAAACTGATATAAAAACATTTACTATACAAAAGTTAATAATAATAATAATAATAATAATAATAATAATAATAATAACAATAATAATAATAATAATAATAATAATAATAATAATAATAATAATAATAACAATAATAATAATAAAAATAATAATAATAATAATAATAATAATAATAATAATAACAATAATAATAATAATAATAATAAAAATAATAATAATAGTAATAAAAGTAAGCTTAGTTTTCTAAGCCAAAATGAAGCTTATTTTGTGTGTTATATGAGTGTTTTCTCATTTCTATGCAAGAAATCATCTGTGATCTGTGTTTTTAGGCAAAAATTGTCTAAAATTAATAACTCATTTTAAAACTGGTATAAAAACATTTACTATACAAAAGTTAATAATAATAATAATAATAATAATAATAATAATAATAATAATAATAATAGTAATAGTAACAAAAGTAATAATAATAATAATACTTTTAATAAGGAAAAATGGAGCTTATTTTGTGTGTTACATGAGCGTTTTCTCATTTCTATGCAAAAGATCATGTGTGATGTGTGTTTTTAGGCAATCTAAGCCATTTTATAGTTTTTAATATTTAACAAAAATTTGCTTTAAAATAAAATGTTTGAAAAACTGAAATTAAACTAAATTAATTGTGTCTAACACTTTAGTAGAGGAAAAAGGAGGAGACATAAAAGTCACTAAAGTCTTCAGAGTTGTCTTTAGTCGTCATATTAATAACAATAACATTTATAATAACGATACTAGTAGTACTAAATTTGCTTATTAAACTAAATTAATTGTGTCTAACACTTTAGTATAGAAAAAAGGAGAAGACATAAAAGTCACCAAAGTCTTCAGAGTCGTTTTTAGTCGTCATATTAATAACAATAACATTAATAATAATAATACTAATAGTACTAAATTTGCTTATATGCAAGCACTTTATTAAGGTAACAGTTTTTTGGTTTCTTGCTTATATCTCGAAAACAGTTACTCCTATCAATTTTTATCTTTTTACTAAAATTAAAGCTGATAAAATTTCTTACAAAATAGTTATTTGCATTTTTCTTGTAGGACCAACCATAAGCGAGTTATAGAGTTGGATATAAATAATATTTAACAATAACTTGCTTTAAAATAAAATGTTTGAAAAACTAAAATTAAACTTAATTAATTGTGTCTAACACTTTAGTAGAGGAAAAAGGAGAAGATATAAAGGTCACTAAAGGTTTCAGAGTCGTCTTTAGTCGTCATATTAATAACAATGACATTAATAATAATACTAATAGTACTAAATTTGCTTACATGCAAACGCTTAATTAAGGTAACAGTTTTTTGGTTTCTTGCTTATATCTGGAAAACAGTTACTTATATCAATTTTTATCTTTTTACTAAAATTAAAGCTGATAAAATTTTCTACAAAATAGTTATTAGCATTTTTCATGTAAGACTAAGCATAAGCGAGATATAAGTTTAAAAATTATTAATATTTAAAAAAAAAGTGCTTTAACAGAAAATGTCTTGTGATTTAAAATACACTTAATTTATTGGGTCCAATACTATATTAGAAGAAAAAGGAGGTGACATAAAAGTCGCTGAAGTCTTCAGAGTCGTTTTTAAATGCTGCATTTTCGTCTTCGTCTCAAACATTGAAAACTGAATTACATTTTTGTTCAGTAACTGTAACAGTTTTTACTTTGGTTTTTTACTTATATCTCGAAAACAATTACTCCTATCAATTTTTATCTTTCTTTCAAAATTAAAGCTGATAAAATTTCCTACAAAATAGTTATTTGCATTTCTTTTGTAAGACCAACCATAAGCGAGTTATAGAGTTGGATATAAATAATCTTTAACAAAAATTTGCTTTAAAATATAATGTTTGAAAAACCGAAATTAAACTAAATTAATTGAGTCTAACACTTTAGTATAGGAAAAAGGAGAAGACATAAAAGTCACCAAAGTCTTCAGAGTCGTTTTTAGTCGTCATATTAATAACAATAACATTAATAATAATAATAACGCTGCATTTTCGTCTTCGTCTCAAACATTGAAAACTGAATTACATTTTTGTTTAGTAACAGTTACAGTTTTCTTATTGGTTTTTTGCTTATATCTCGAAAACAGTTACTCCTATCAATTTTTATTTTTCTTTTAAAATTAAAGCTGATAAAATTTCCCACAAAATAGTTATTTGCATTTTTCTTGTAGGACCAACCATAAGCGAGTTATAGAGTTGGATATAAATAATATTTAACAAAAACTTGCTTTAAAATAAAATGTTTGAAAAACTAAAAAATAAAATTTCCTACAAAATAGTAATTTGCATTTTTCATGTAGGACTAACCATAAGCGAGATATAAGTTTAAAAATAATTAATATTTAAAAAAAAGTGCTTTAACAGAAAATGTCTTGTGATTTAAAATACACTTAATTTATTGGGTCCAATACTTTATTAGAAGAAAAAGGAGGTGACATAAAAGTTACCAAAGTCTTGAGAGTCGTTCTTAGTCGTCATATCAATAACAATAACATTAATAATAATAATACTAATAGTACTAAATTTGCTTATATGCAAGCGCTTAATTAAGGTAACAGTTTCTTGCTTATATCTCGAAAACTTACATTTTTGTTCAGTAACTGTAACAGTTTTTACTTTGGTTTTTTGCTTATATCTCGAAAACAATTACTCCTATCAATTTTTATCTTTCTTCCAAAATTAAAGCTGATAAAATTTCCTACAAAATAGTTATTTGCATTTCTTTTGTAAGACCAACCATAAGCGAGTTATAGAGTTGGATATAAATCTTTAACAAAAATTTGCTTTAAAATATAATGTTTGAAAAACCGAAATTAAACTAAATTAATTGAGTCTAACACTTTAGTATAGGAAAAAGGAGAAGACATAAAAGTCACCAAAGACTTCAGAGTCGTTTTTAGTCGTCATATTAATAACAATAACATTAGTAATAATAATAATGCTGCATTTTCGTCTTCGTCTCAAACATTGAAAACTGAATTACATTTTTGTTCAGTAACAGTTACAGTTTTCTTATTGGTTTTTTGCTTATATCTCGAAAACAGTTACACCTATCAAATTTTATTTTTCTTTCAAAATTAAAGCTGATAAAATTTCCAACAAATAATTATTTGCATTTTTCTTGTAGGACCAAGCATAAGCAAGTTATAGAGATGAATATAAATAATATCTAACAAAAATTTGCTTTAAAATAAAATGTTTGAAAAACTGAAATTAAACTAAATTAATTGTGTCTAACACTTTAGTGGAGGAAAAAGGAGAAGACATAAAAGTCTCTAAAGGTTTCAGAATCGTCTTTAGTCGTCATATTAATAACAATAACATTAATAAACTAATAGTACTAAATTTGCTTATATGCAAACGCTGCATTAAGGTAATAGTTTTTTGGTTTCTTGCTTATATCTCGAAAACAGTTACTCCTATCAAGTTTTACCTTTTCCCCAAAATTAAAGATGATAAAATTTCCTGCAAAATAGTTATTTGCATTTTTCATGTAGAACAAACCATAAGCGAGATATAAGTTTGAAAATAATTAATAATTAAAAAAAAATGTGTTTTAACAGAAAATGTCTTGTGATTTAAAATACACTTAATTTATTGGGTCCAATACTTAATTAGAAGAAAAAGGAGGTGCAAATAACTATTTTGTTGGAAATTTTATTAGCTTTAATTGTGAAAGAAAGATAAAATTTGATAGGAGTAACTGTTTTCGAGATATAAGCAAAAAACCAATAAGAAAACTAACTGTAACTGAACAAAAATGTAATTCAGTTTTCAATGTTTGAGACGAAGACAAAAATGCAGCATTTAAAAACGACTCTGAAAACTTCAGTGACTTTTATGTCACCTCCTTTTTCTTCTAATAAAGTATTGGACCCAATAATTTAAGTGAATTATAAATCACAAGACATTTTCTGTTAAAACACATTTTTTTTTAATTATTAATTATTTTCAAACTTATATCTCGCTTATGGTTTGTTCTACATGAAAAATGCAAATAACTATTTTGCAGGAAATTTTATCATCTTTAATTTTGGGGAAAAGGTAAAACTTGATAGGAGTAACTGTTTTCGAGATATAAGCAAGAAACCAAAAAACTATTACCTTAATGCAGCGTTTGCATATAAGCAAATTTAGTACTATTAGTATTATTATTATTAATGTTATTGTTATTAATATGACGACTAAAAACGACTCTGAAGACTTTGGTGACTTTTATGTCTCCTCCTTTTTCCTCTACTAAAGTGTTAGACACAATTAATTTAGTTTAATTTCAGTTTTTCAAACATTTTACTTTAAAGCAAATTTTTGTTAAATATTAAAAACTATAAAATGGCTTAGATTGCCTAAAAACACACATCACACATGATCTTTTGCATAGAAATGAGAAAACGCTCATATAACACAAAATAAGCTTCATTTTTGCTTAGAAAACTAAGCTTACTTTTATTACTACTATTATTATTATATTTATTATTATTATATTTATTATTATTATTATTATTACTATTATTATTATTATTATTAATATTATTATTATTAAAAACCGATTATAACTTTTGTATTGTAAATGTTTTTATACCAGTTTTAAAATGAGTTATATTAATTTAGACAATTTCTTGCCTAAAAACACAGATCACAGATGATCTCTTGCATAGAAATGAGAAAACGCTCAGATAACACAAAATAAGCATCATTTTTGCTTAGAAAAACTAAGCTTTAATTTAGAAAGAAATTCATTATTATAAGTATTATTATTATTATTATTATTATTATTATTATTATTATTATTATTATTATTTATTACTATTATTATTATTATTATTATTATTATTAACTTTTGTATAGTAAATGTTTTTATACCAGTTTTAAAATGAGTTATTAATTTTAGACAATTTCTTGCCAAAAAACACAGATCACAGATGATTTCTTGCATAGAAATGAGAAAACGCTCATATAACACAAAAAGAGCTTCATGTTTGCTTAGAAAACTAAGCTTACTTTTATTACTATTATTAGTATTATTATTTTTATTATTATTATTATTATTATTATTATTATTATTATTATTATTATTATTATTATTATTAATATTATTATTATTATTATTATAATTATTATTGTTATTATTATTATTATTATTAAAAACTTATATTAAACAGACAGAAAACGTCGTATTCTGACACAAAAAAACGAATTACGTTATAGACTTGACGAGAACGGCGTATCTCGGACTCTTATAGGACTCTTATAGGGTCAAAAAGTATCAGTTTAGATTAAAATAAATTATTTTTGTTGACTCTCAGTCTGAATTGTTCATCAGTTCAAACAAAAACGGCTTATTTTAGACGATCTTTTGCTTTGAACAAGAAAACTTACATCGAACAGACTAAAAACGTATTAATCTGGCATAAAAGAGCAATTTATGTATCACTTTAGATAAAGGCAGTAATCCTATTCGTTTCATTGCTTAAAATAGACAAAATTGTTAATAAATCTAACAAAAACGCTGTATTCTAGCACAAAATACTAATTACATTATAGTTTCGACGAGAATAGCTTATTTGGAATGATTCTATGCTTCCAAACGAGTAAATTTTTATTAAACAGATGCCAAACATCATGTTTTGTCCTATAAAGACATTTTATATTGCAGTTTGTATTAAAACAAAATATTTTCGTTGATTCTTTGTTAGAAGCAGCAAACCTAACATTAAAGAATCTGAAAACTTTGTATTCGGACACAAACCACCGAATTTTGTATCAGTTTAGACAAAAACGGTTGATTTTCGACAATATTTTGCTTTGAACAAGAAAATTTATATCAAACTGACTAAAAACGTCTTATTTTAGCACAAAACAAAAGATTTGCGTTATAGTCTTGAAGCTGATTCATGACACAGTTTGGATAAAAACCAATTATTTTTGTTAATTCATTGTTACAAACAAGAAACCTTACATCAAAGAAACTGAAAACCCCTTATTCAGGCACAGAAATTCGAATTACGTTTCAGTCTGGACAAAAGCTGCTTATTTTAGACGATCCTTTGTTTTGAACACGAAAACTTACATTAAAAAGATTAAAAACGTCTTATTCTGGCTGAAAACTGCAAATTATATATTACTATAGATAAAAGCAATTTATCCTGATTACTCCTTTACTTAGAATAGAGTAAACTTGTATAAAATTTAATGAAAACTTTAAATTTAGTCTCAAAGAAATAATTTACGTTATAGTTTTGACCAGCACTGTTTATTTCAAACGAATTTATGATTCGAAACTAATGAACTTTTATGGGGCAGATGCAAAACCACATATTACCATATAAAGCGTTGTTTTAAAGCAAAGTATTACCTTTTGCAACAAGAAATTTCACGTCAAAGAAACTGAAAACTTCGTATCCATGCATAAATAACGAATTACGTATCAGTTTAGGCAAATACAGCTTATTTTAAACGATTCATTGCTATAAACAAGAAAAATTTTATCAAGCATATTGAAAACGTCTTATTCTCGAAAATAAGAGCAAATTATGTATCAGTTTTGACAAAAGCGGATTACTCTGTTTGATTCTATGCTTAGAGTAGAGTAAACTACTATAAAACGTAATGAAAACTCTATATTCAAGCTCAAAAGAACAAATTACGTTATAGTTTTGGCAAAAAAAAAATATTTCGGACGATTACATACTTCGAAGTAAGCAAACTTTAATTGAACAAGTGCAAAAGCTAATACTTTGCTTTAAAATAACGATTTATGTGGTAATATGGTATTTTGCATCTGTCCTATAAAAGTTTACTCGTTTCGCTCCATTGAATCATTCGAAATAAATTATTTTGACACAACAACAACGAAAATAATTTGTTTTTGTTTAAACTGTAACATAAGTCGCTTTTATAAAACGAACTAAGACTTTTGGCATCTGTTTATTGAAAGTTTTCTCGTTTGGGGGCATAAAATCGTTTGAAATTAACAGTTCTGGTCAAAACTATAACGTAAATTATTTCGTTGTATCACTTTAAAGATTTGCGTTATAGTCTTGACGAGAACTGTTAATTTCAAACGATTCTATGCTTTGAAACCAGTATACTTTCACTGAACAGAGGCAAAACGTCTGATTTCGCCTTTAAAAAACGATTTATGTCACAGTTTGGATTAAAACCAATGATTTTCGTTTATTCATTGTTACAAACAAGAAACCTTACATCAAAGAAACTGAAAACCTCTTATTCAGGCCCAGAAAATCAAATTACGTTTCAGTCTAGACACAAATTGCTTATTTTAGACGATTCTTTCTTTTGAACACGAAAACTTACATTAAAAAGATTAAAAACGTCTTATTCTGGCTCAAAACTGCAAATTATGTATTACTTTGGATAAAAGCAGTTTATCCTGATTACTCCTTTGCTTAGAATAGAGCAAACTTGTATAAAACTTAATGAAAACTTTAAATTTCGTCTCAAAGAAATAATTTACGTTATAGTTTTGACCAGAACTGTTAATTTCAAACGATTTTATGCCCCCAAACGAAAAAACTTTCACTAAACAAATGCCAAACGTATTAGTTCGTTTTATAAAAGCGACTTATGTAACAGTTGATAAAATTTCCAACAAAGTAATTATTTGCATTTTTCTTGTAGGACCAAGCATAAGCAAGTTATAGAGATGAATATAAATAATATCTAACAAAAATTTGCTTTAAAATAAAATGTTTGAAAAACTGAAATTAAACTAAATTAATTGTGTCTAACACTTTAGTGGAGGAAAAAGGAGAAGACATAAAAGTCTCTAAAGGTTTCAGAATCGTCTTTAGTCGTCATATTAATAACAATAACATTAATAAACTAATAGTACTAAATTTGCTTATATGCAAACGCTGCATTAAGGTAATAGTTTTTTGGTTTCTTGCTTATATCTCGAAAACAGTTACTCCTATCAAGTTTTACCTTTTCCCCAAAATTAAAGATGATAAAATTTCCTGCAAAATAGTTATTTGCATTTTTCATGTAGAACAAACCATAAGCGAGATATAAGTTTAAAAATAATTAATAATTAAAAAAAAATGTGTTTTAACAGAAAATGTCTTGTGATTTAAAATACACTTAATTTATTGGGTCCAATACTTAATTAGAAGAAAAAGGAGGTGCAAATAACTATTTTGTTGGAAATTTTATTAGCTTTAATTGTGAAAGAAAGATAAAATTTGATAGGAGTAACTGTTTTCGAGATATAAGCAAAAAACCAATAAGAAAACTAACTGTAACTGAACAAAAATGTAATTCAGTTTTCAATGTTTGAGACGAAGACAAAAATGCAGCATTTAAAAACGACTCTGAAAACTTCAGTGACTTTTATGTCACCTCCTTTTTCTTCTAATAAAGTATTTGACCCAATAATTTAAGTGAATTATAAATCACAAGACATTTTCTGTTAAAACACTTTTTTTTAATTATTAATTACTTTCAAACTTATATCTCGCTTAAATTTAGTCTCAAAGAAATAATTTACGTTATAGTTTTGACCAGCACTGTTTATTTCAAACGAATTTATGATTCGAAACTAATGAACTTTTATGGGGCAGATGCAAAACCACATATTACCATATAAAGCGTTGTTTTAAAGCAAAGTATTACCTTTTGCAACAAGAAATTTCACGTCAAAGAAACTGAAAACTTCGTATCCATGCATAAATAACGAATTACGTATCAGTTTAGGCAAATACAGCTTATTTTAAACGATTCATTGCTATAAACAAGAAAAATTTTATCAAGCATATTGAAAACGTCTTATTCTCGAAAATAAGAGCAAATTATGTATCAGTTTTGACAAAAGCGGATTACTCTGTTTGATTCTATGCTTAGAGTAGAGTAAACTACTATAAAACGTAATGAAAACTCTATATTCAAGCTCAAAAGAACAAATTACGTTATAGTTTTGGCAAAAAAAAAATATTTCGGACGATTACATACTTCGAAGTAAGCAAACTTTAATTGAACAAGTGCAAAAGCTAATACTTTGCTTTAAAATAACGATTTATGTGGTAATATGGTATTTTGCATCTGTCCTATAAAAGTTTACTCGTTTCGCTCCATTGAATCATTCGAAATAAATTATTTTGACACAACAACAACGAAAATAATTTGTTTTTGTTTAAACTGTAACATAAGTCGCTTTTATAAAACGAACTAAGACTTTTGGCATCTGTTTATTGAAAGTTTTCTCGTTTGGGGGCATAAAATCGTTTGAAATTAACAGTTCTGGTCAAAACTATAACGTAAATTATTTCTTTGTATCACTTTAAAGATTTGCGTTATAGTCTTGACGAGAACTGTTAATTTCAAACGATTCTATGCTTTGAAACCAGTATACTTTCACTGAACAGAGGCAAAACGTCTGATTTCGCCTTTAAAAAACGATTTATGTCACAGTTTGGATTAAAACCAATGATTTTCGTTTATTCATTGTTACAAACAAGAAACCTTACATCAAAGAAACTGAAAACCTCTTATTCAGGCCCAGAAAATCAAATTACGTTTCAGTCTAGACACAAATTGCTTATTTTAGACGATTCTTTCTTTTGAACACGAAAACTTACATTAAAAAGATTAAAAACGTCTTATTCTGGCTCAAAACTGCAAATTATGTATTACTTTGGATAAAAGCAGTTTATCCTGATTACTCCTTTGCTTAGAATAGAGCAAACTTGTATAAAACTTAATGAAAACTTTAAATTTCGTCTCAAAGAAATAATTTACGTTATAGTTTTGACCAGAACTGTTAATTTCAAACGATTTTATGCCCCCAAACGAAAAAACTTTCACTAAACAAATGCCAAACGTCTTAGTTCGTTTTATAAAAGCGACTTATGTAACAGTTTAAACAAAAACAAATTATTTTCGTTGTTGTTGTGTCAAAATAATTTATTTCGAATGATTCAATGGAGCGAAACGAGTAAACTTTTATAGGACAGATGCAAAATACCATATTACCACATAAATCGTTATTTTAAAGCAAAGTATTAGCTTTTGCACTTGTTCAATTAAAGTTTGCTTACTTCGAAGTATGTAATCGTCCGAAATATTTTTTTTTGCCAAAACTATAACGTAATTTGTTCTTTTGAGCTTGAATATAGAGTTTTCATTACGTTTTATAGTAGTTTACTCTACTCTAAGCATAGAATCAAACAGAGTAATCCGCTTTTGTCAAAACTGATACATAATTTGCTCTTATTTTCGAGAATAAGACGTTTTCAATATGCTTGATAAAATTTTTCTTGTTTATAGCAATGAATCGTTTAAAATAAGCTGTATTTGCCTAAACTGATACGTAATTCGTTATTTATGCATGGATACGAAGTTTTCAGTTTCTTTGACGTGAAATTTCTTGTTGCAAAAGGTAATACTTTGCTTTAAAACAACGCTTTATATGGTAATATGTGGTTTTGCATCTGCCCCATAAAAGTTCATTAGTTTCGAATCATAAATTCGTTTGAAATAAACAGTGCTGGTCAAAACTATAACGTAAATTATTTCTTTGAGACTAAATTTAAAGTTTTCATTAAATTTTATACAAGTTTACTCTATTCTAAGTAAAGGAGTAATCAGGATAAATTGCTTTTATCTAGAGTAATATATAATTTGCAGTTTTCAGCCAGAATAAGACGTTTTTAATCTATTTAATGTAAGTTTTCGTGTTCAAAACAAAGGATCGTCTAAAATAAGCAGCTTTTGTCCAGACTGAAACGTAATTCGAATTTCTGTGCCTGAATAAGGGGTTTTCAGTTTCTTTGATGTAAGGTTTCTTGTTTGTAACAATGAATTAACAAAAATAATTGGTTTTTATCCAAACTGTGTCATGAATCAGCTTCAAGACTATAACGCAAATCTTTTGTTTTGTGCTAAAATAAGACGTTTTTAGTCAGTTTGATATAAATTTTCTTGTTCAAAGCAAAATATTGTCGAAAATCAACCGTTTTTGTCTAAACTGATACAAAATTCGGTGGTTTGTGTCCGAATACAAAGTTTTCAGAATCTTTAATGTTAGGTTTGCTGCTTCTAACAAAGAATCAACGAAAATATTTTGTTTTAATACAAACTGCAATATAAAATGTCTTTATAGGACAAAACATGATGTTTGGCATCTGTTTAATAAAAATTTACTCGTTTGGAAGCATAGAATCATTCCAAATAAGCTATTCTCGTCGAAACTATAATGTAATTAGTATTTTGTGCTAGAATACAGCGTTTTTGTTAGATTTATTAACAATTTTGTCTATTTTAAGCAATGAAACGAATAGGATTAGCTGCCTTTATCTAAAGTGATACATAAATTGCTCTTTTATGCCAGATTAATACGTTTTTAGTCTGTTCGATGTAAGTTTTCTTGTTCAAAGCAAAAGATCGTCTAAAATAAGCCGTTTTTGTTTGAACTGATGAACAATTCAGACTGAGAGTCAACAAAAATAATTTATTTTAATCTAAACTGATACTTTTTGACCCAATAAGAGTCCTATAAGAGTCCGAGATACGCCGTTCTCGTCAAGTCTATAACGTAATTCGTTTTTTTGTGTCAGAATACGTTTTCTGTCTGTTTAATATAAGTTTTTAATAATAATAATAATAATAACAATAATAATAATAATAATAATAATAATAATAATAATAATAATAATAATAATAAAAATAATAATAATAATAATAGTAATAATAATAATAATAATAATAATAATAAAAATAATAATAGTAATAAAAGTAGGCTTAGTTTTCTAAGCAAACATGAAGCTCTTTTTGTGTTATATGAGCGTTTTCTCATTTCTATGCAAGAAATCATCTGTGATCTGTGTTTTTAGGCAAGAAATTGTCTAAAATTAATAACTCATTTTAAAACTGGTATAAAAACATTTACTATACAAAAGTTAATAATAATAATAATAATAATAATAATAATAGTAATAAAAAATAATAATAATAATAATAATAATAATAATAATAATAATAATAATAATAATAATGATAATAATACTTATAATAATGAATTTCTTTCTAAATTAAAGCTTAGTTTTTCTAAGCAAAAATGATGCTTATTTTGTGTTATCTGAGCGTTTTCTCATTTCTATGCAAGAGATCATCTGCGATCTGTGTTTTTAGGCAAGAAATTGTCTAAATTAATATAACTCATTTTAAAACTGGTACAAAAACATTTACTATACAAAAGTTATAATCGGTTTTTAATAATAATAATATTAATAATAATAATAATAATAGTAATAATAATAATAATAATAATAATAAATATAATAATAATAGTAGTAATAAAAGTAAGCTTAGTTTTCTAAGCAAAAATGAAGCTTATTTTGTGTTATATGAGCGTTTTCTCATTTCTATGCAAAAGATCATGTGTGATCTGTGTTTTTAGGCAATCTAAGCCATTTTATAGTTTTTAGGCAAGAAATTGGCTAAAATTAATCACTCATTTTAAAACTGGTATAAAAACAATACTATACAAAAGTTATAATCGGTTTTTAATAATAATAATAATAATAATAATAATAATAACAATAATAATAATAATAATAATAATAATAATAATAATAATAATAATAATAATAACAATAATAATAATAATAATAATTAAAATAATAATAATAGTAATAAAAGTAAGCTTAGTTTTCTAAGCAAAAATAAAGCTTATTTTGTGTGTTATATGAGTGTTTTTAGGCAAGAAATTGTCTAAAATTAATAACTCATTTTAAAACTGGTATAAAAACATTTACCATACAAAAGTTAATAATAATAATAATAATAATAATAATAATAATAATAGTAATAAAAGAAATAATAATAATAATAATAATAATAATAATAATGATAATAATACTTATAATAATGAATTTCTTTCTAAATTAAAGCTTAGTTTTTCTAAGCAAAAATGATGCTTATTTTGTGTTATCTGAGCGTTTTCTCATTTCTATGCAAGAGATCATCTGTGATCTGTGTTTTTAGACAAGAAATTGTCTAAAATTAATAACTCATTTTAAAACTGGTATA
Organism: Tribolium castaneum; assembly: GCF_031307605.1. Taxonomy (NCBI): domain Eukaryota; kingdom Metazoa; phylum Arthropoda; class Insecta; order Coleoptera; family Tenebrionidae; genus Tribolium; species Tribolium castaneum. Next base: position 10,247,965 of record NC_087395.1, on the reverse strand, counting down.
AAAACATTTACTATACAAAAGTTATAATCGGTTTTTAATAATAATAATATTAATAATAATAATAATAATAATAATAATAATAATAATAATAGTAATAATAATAATAATAATAATAATAAAAATAATAATAATAGTAGTAATAAAAGTAAGCTTAGTTTTCTAAGCAAAAATGAAGCTTATTTTGTGTTATATGAGCGTTTTCTCATTTCTATGCAAAAGATCATGTGTGATGTGTGTTTTTAGGCAATCTAAGCCATTTTATAGTTTTTAATATTTAACAAAAATTTGCTTTAAAATAAAATGTTTGAAAAACTGAAATTAAACTAAATTAATTGTGTCTAACACTTTAGTAGAGGAAAAAGGAGGAGACATAAAAGTCACTAAGGTCTTAGAGTTGTCTTTAGTCGTCTTATTAATAACAATAACATTTATAATAACATTACTAGTAGTACTAAATTTGCTTATATGCAAGCGCTTAATTAAAGTAACAGTTTTTTTGTTTTTTGCTTATATCTCGAAAACAGTTACTCCTATCAATTTTTACTTTTTCACCAAAATTAAAGGTGATAAAATTTCCTACAAAATAGTTATTTGCATTTTTCATGTAGAACTAACCATAAGCGAGATATAAGTTTGAAAGTAATTAATAATTAAAAAAAAGTGTTTTACAGAAAATGTCTTGTGATTTATAATACACTTAATTTATTGGGTCCAATACTTTATTAGAAGAAAAAGGAGGTGACATAAAAGTCACTGAAGTTTTCAGAGTCGTTTTTAAATGCTGCATTTTTGTCTTCGTCTCAAACATTGAAAACTGAATTACATTTTTGTTCAGTAACAGTTACAGTTTTCTTATTGGTTTTTTGCTTATATCTCGAAAACAGTTACTCCTATCAAATTTTATCTTTCTTTCACAATTAAAGCTAATAAAATTTCCAACAAAATAGTTATTTGCACCTCCTTTTTCTTCTAATTAAGTATTGGACCCAATAAATTAAGTGTATTTTAAATCACAAGACATTTTCTGTTAAAACACATTTTTTTTTAATTATTAATTATTTTCAAACTTATATCTCGCTTATGGTTTGTTCTACATGAAAAATGCAAATAACTATTTTGCAGGAAATTTTATCATCTTTAATTTTGGTGAAAAGTTAAAAATTGATAGGAGTTAGATTATTTATATCCAACTCTATAACTCGCTTATGGTTGGTCCTACAAAAAAATGCAAATAACTATTTTGTAGGAAATTTTATCAGCTTTAATTTTGAAAAAAAGATAAAAATTGATGGAAGTAACTGTTTTCGAGATATAAGCAAGAGACCAATAAGAAAACTGTAACTGTTACTGAACAAAAATGTAATTCAGTTTTCAATGTTTGAGACGAAGACGAAAATGCAGCATTATTATTATTATTAATGTTATTGTTATTAATATGACGACTAAAAACGACTCTGAAGTCTTTGGTGACTTTTATGTCTTCTCTTTTTCCTATACTAAAGTGTTAGACTCAATTAATTTAGTTTAATTTCGGTTTTTCAAACATTATATTTTAAAGCAAATTTTTGTTAAAGATTATTTCTATCCAACTCTATAACTCGCTTATGGTTGGTCCTACAAAAAAAATGCCAATAACTATTTTGTAGGAAATTTTATCAGCTTTAATTTTGAAAGAAAGATAAAAATTGATAGGAGTAATTGTTTTCGAGATATAAGCAAAAAACCAAAGTAAAAACTGTTACAGTTACTGAACAAAAATGTAAGTTTTCGAGATATAAGCAAGAAACTGTTACCTTAATTAAGCGCTTGCATATAAGCAAATTTAGTACTATTAGTATTATTATTATTAATGTTATTGTTATTGATATGACGACTAAGAACGACTCTCAAGACTTTGGTGACTTTTATGTCACCTCCTTATTCTTCTAATAAAGTATTGGACCCAATAAATTAAGTGTACTTTAAATCACAAGACATTTTCTGTTAAAGCACTTTTTTTTTAAATATTAATTATTTTTAAACTTATATCTCGCTTATGGTTAGTCCTACATGAAAAATGCAAATTACTATTTTGTAGGAAATTTTATTTTTTAGTTTTTCAAACATTTTATTTTAAAGCAAGTTTTTGTTAAATATTATTTATATCCAACTCTATAACTCGCTTATGGTTGGTCCTACAAGAAAAATGCAAATAACTATTTTGTAGGAAATTTTATCAGCTTTAATTTTGAAAGAAAGATAAAAATTGATAGGAATAATTGTTTTCGAGATATAAGCAAAAAACCAAAGTGAAAACTGTTACAGTAACTAAACAAAAATGTAATTCAGTTTTTAATGTTTGAGACGAAGACGAAAATGCAGCATTTAAAAACGACTCTAAAGACTTCTGTGACTTTTAAGTCACCTCCTTTTTCTTCTAATAATGTATTGGACCCAAAAAATTAAGTGTATTTTAAATCACAAGACATTCTCTGTTAAAGCACTTTTTTTTTAAATATTGATTATTTTCAAACTTATATCTCGCTTATGGTTAGTCCTACATGAAAAATGCAAATAACTATTTTGTAGGAAATTTTATCAGCTTTAATTTTGAAAGAAAGATAAAAATTAATAGGAGTAACTGTTTTCGAGATATAAGCAAAAAACCAATAAGAAAACTGTAACTGTTACTGAACAAAAATGTAATTCAGTTTTCAATGTTTGAGACGAAGACGAAAATGCAGCATTATTATTATTATTAATGTTATTGTTATTAATATGACGACTAAAAACGACTCTGAAGTCTTTGGTGACTTTTATGTCTTCTCCTTTTTCCTATACTAAAGTGTTAGACTCAATTAATTTAGTTTAATTTCGGTTTTTCAAACATTATATTTTAAAGCAAATTTTTGTTAAAGATTATTTATATCCAACTCTATAACTCGCTTATGGTTGGTCTTACAAAAGAAATGCAAATAACTATTTTGTAGGAAATTTTATCAGCTTTAATTTTGAAAGAAAGATAAAAATTGATAGGAGTAATTGTTTTCGAGATATAAGCAAAAAACCAAAGTAAAAACTGTTACAGTTACTGAACAAAAATGTAAGTTTTCGAGATATAAGCAAGAAACTCTTACCTTAATTAAGCGCTTGCATATAAGCAAATTTAGTACTATTAGTATTATTATTATTTATGTTATTGTTATCAATATGACGACTAAGAACGACTCTCAAGATTTTGGTGACTTTTAGGTCACCTCCTTTTTCTTCTAATAAAGTATTGGACCCAATAAATTAAGTGTATTTTAAATCACAAGACATTTTCTGTTAAAGCACTTTTTTTTTAAATATTAATTATTTTCAAACTTATATCTCGCTTATGGTTAGTCCTACATGAAAAATGCAAATTACTATTTTGTAGGAAATTTTATTTTTTAGTTTTTCAAACATTTTATTTTAAAGCAAGTTTTTGTTAAATATTATTTATATCCAACTCTATAACTCGCTTATGGTTGGTCCTACAAGAAAAATGCAAATAACTATTTTGTAGGAAATTTTATCAGCTTTAATTTTAGTAAACAGATAAAAATTGATAGGAGTAACTGTTTTCGAGATATAAGCAAGAAACCAAAAAACTGTTACCTTAATAAAGCGCTTACATGTAAGCAAATTTAGTACTATTAGTATTATTATTATTAATGTTATTGTTATTAATATGACGACTAAAAACGACTCTGAAGACTTTGGTGACTTTTATGTCTTCTCCTTTTACCTATACTAAAGTGTTAGACACAATTAATTTAGTTTAATTTCAGTATTTCAAACATTTTATTTTAAAGCAAATTTTTGTTAAATATTATTTATATCTATCTCTATAACTCGCTTATGCTTGGTCCTACAAGAAAAATACAAATAACTATTTTGTAGGAAATTTTATCAGCTTTAATTTTAGTAAAAAGATAAAAATTGATAGGAGTAACTGTTTTCGAGATATAAGCAAGAAACCAAAAAACTGTTACCTTAATAAAGCGCTTGCATATAAGCAAATTTAGTACTATTAGTATTATTATTATTAATGTTATTGTTATTAATATGACGACTAAAAACTACTCTGAAGACTTTGGTGACTTTTATGTCTTCTCCTTTTTCCTATACTAAAGTGTTAGACACAATTAATTTAGTTTAATTTCAGTATATCAAACATTTTATTTTAAAGCAAATTTTTGTTAAATTTTATTTATATCTATCTCTATAACTCGCTTATGCTTGGTCCTACAAGAAAAATACAAATAACTATTTTGTAGGAAATTTTATCAGCTTTAATTTTAGTAAAAAGATAAAAATTGATAGGAGTAACTGTTTTTGAGATATAAGCAAGAAACCAAAAAACTGTTACCTTAATAAAGCGCTTGCATATAAGCAAATTTAGTACTATTAGTATTATTATTATTAATGTTATTGTTATTAATATGACGACTAAAAACGACTCTGAAGACTTTAGTGACCTTTATGTCTTCTCCTTTTTCCTCTACTAAAGTGTTAGACACAATTAATTTAGTTTAATTTTAGTTTTTCAAACATTTTATTTTAAAGCAAATTTTTGTTAAAGATTATTTATATCCAACTCTATAACTCGCTTATGGTTGGTCCTACAAAAAAATGCAAATAACTATTTTGTAGGAAATGTTATCAGCTTTAATTTTGAAAAAAGATAAAAATTGAAAGGAGTAACTGTTTTCGAGATATAAGCAAGAAACCAAAAAACTATTACCTTAATTCAGCGTTTGCATATAAGCAAATTTAGTACTATTAGTTTTATTATTATTAATGTTATTGTTATTAATATGACGACTAAAGACGATTCTGAAACCTTTAGGGACTTTTACGTCTTCTCCTTTTTCCTCCACTAAAGTGTTAGGCACAATTAATTTTGTTTAATTTCAGTTTTTCAAACATTTTATTTTAAAGCAAATTTTTGTTAGATATTATTTATATCCCTCTCTATAACTCGCTTATGCTTGTTCCTACAAGAAAAATGCAAATAATTACTTTGTTGGAAATTTTATCAGCTTTAATTTTGAAAGAAAGATAAAATTTGATAGGTGTAACTGTTTTCGAGAAATAAGCAAAAAACCAATAAGAAAACTGTAACTGTTACTGAACAAAAATGTAATTCAGTTTTCAATGTTTTAGACGAAGACGAAAATGCAGCATTTAAAAACGACTCTGAAGACTTCAGTGACTTTTATGTCACCTCCTTTTTCTTCTAATAAAGTATTGGACCCAATAAATTAAGTGTATTTTAAATCACAAGGCATTTTCTGTTAAAGCACTTTTGTTTTAAATATTAATTATTTTCAAACTTATATCTCGCTTATGGTTAGTCGTACATGAAAAATGCAAATAACTATTTTGTAGGAAATTTTATCAGCTTTAATTTTAGTAAAAAATTGATAGGAGTAACTGTTTTCGAGATATAAGCTAGAAACCAAAAAACTGTTACCTTAATTAAGCGCTTGCATATAAGCAAATTTAGTACTATTGGTATTATTATTATTAATGTTATTGTTATTAATATGACGACTAAAAACGACTCTGAAGACTTTAGTGACCTTTATGTCTTCTCCTTTTTCCTCTACTTAAGTGTTAGACACAATTAATTTAGTTTAATTTTAGTTTTTCAAACATTTTATTTTAAAGCAAATTTTTGTTAAAGATTATTTATATCCAACTCTATAACTCGCTTATGGTTGATCTTACAAAAGAAATGCAAATAACTATTTTGTAGGAAATTTTATCAGCTTTAATTTTGAAAGAAAGATAAAAATTGATAGGAGTAATTGTTTTCGAGATATAAGCAAAAAACCAAAGTAAAAACTGTTACAGTTACTGAACAAAAATGTAATTCAGTTTTCAATGTTTGAGACGAAGTCGAAAATGCAGCATTTAAAAACGACTCTGAAGACTTCAGCGACTTTTATGTCACCTCCTTTTTCTTCTAATAAAGTATTGGACCCAATAAATTAAGTATATTTTAAATCACAAGACATTTTCTGTTAAAGCACTTTTTTTTAAATATTAATAATTTTTAAACTTATATCTCGCTTATGGTTAGTCTTATATGAAAAATGCAAATAACTATTTTGTAGAAAATTTTATCAGCTTTAATTTTAGTAAAATGATAAAAATTGATATAAGTAAGTATTTTCGAGATATAAGCAAGAAAGCAAAAAACTGTTACCTTAATTAAGCGTTTGCATGTAAGCAAATTTAGTACTATTAATATTATTATTATTAATGTTATTGTTATTAATATGACGACTAAAGACGACTCTGAAACCTTTAGTGACATTTATGTCTTCTCCTTTTTCCTCTACTAAAGTGTTAGACACAATTAATTTAGTTTAATTTTAGTTTTTCAAACATTTTATTTTAAAGCAAGTTTTTGTTAAATATTATTTATATCTAACTCTAGAACTCGCTTATGGTTGGTCCTACAAGAAAAATGCAAATAACTATTTTGTAGGAAATTTTATCAGCTTTAATTTTGAAAGAAAGATAATTGATAGGAGTAACTGTTTTCGAGATATAAGCAAAAAACCAATAAGAAAACTGTACCTGTAACTGAACAAAAATGTAATTCAGTTTTCAATGTTTGAGACGAAGACGAAAATGCAGCGTTATTATTATTATTAATGTTATTGTTATTAATATGACGACTAAAAACGACTCTGAAGGCTTTGGTGACTTTTATGTTTTCTCCTTTTTCCAATATTAAAGTGTTAGACTCAATTAATTTAGTTTAATTTCGGTTTTTCAAACATTATATTTTAAAGCAAATTTTTGTTAAAGATTATTTATATCCAACTCTATAACTCGCTTATGGTTGGTCTTACAAAAGAAATGCAAATAACTATTTTGTAGGAAATTTTATCAGCTTTAATTTTGAAAGAAAGATAAAAATTGATAGGAGTAATTGTTTTCGAGATATAAGCAAAAAACTAAAGTAAAAACTGTTACAGTTACTGAACAAAAATGTAATTCAGTTTTCAATGTTTGAGAGGAAGACGAAAATGCAGCATTTAAAAACGACTCTGAAGACTTCAGCGACTTTTATGTCTCCTCCTTTTTCCTCTACTAAAGTGTTAGACACAATTAATTTAGTTTAATTTCAGTTTTTCAAACATTTTATTTTAAAGCAAATTTTTGTTAAATATTAAAAACTATAAAATGGCTTAGATTGCCTAAAAACACACATCACACATGATCTTTTGCATAGAAATGAGAAAACGCTCATGTAACACACAAAATAAGCTCCATTTTTCCTTATTAAAAGTATTATTATTATTATTACTTTTGTTACTATTACTATTATTATTATTATTATTTATTTTGTTATTATTATTATTGTTATTATTATTATTATTAACTTTTGTATAGTAAATGTTTTTATACCAGTTTTAAAATGAGTTATTAATTTTAGACCATTTCTTGCCTAAAAACACAGATCACAGATGATTTCTTGCATACAAATGAGAAAACACTCATATAACACACCAAATAAGCTTCATTTTTGCTTAAAAAACTAAGCTTACTTTTATTACTATTATTATTATTTTTATTATTATTATTGTTATTATTATTATTATTATTATTATTATTATTGTTATTATTATTATTATTATTATTATTATTATTATTATTATTATTATTATTATTATTATTATTATTATTATTATTATAATTATTATTATTAAAAACCGATTATAACTTTTGTATAGTATTGTTTTTATACCAGTTTTAAAATGAGTGATTAATTTTAGACAATTTCTTGCCTAAAAACTATAAAATGGCTAAGATTGCCTAAAAACACTGATCACACATGATCTTTTGCATAGAAATGAGAAAACGCTCATATAACACAAAATAAGCTTCATTTTTGCTTAGAAAACTAAGCTTACTTTTATTACTATTATTATTATTATTATTATTATTATTATTATTATTATTATTATTATTATTATTATTATTATTATTATTATTATTATTATTATTATTATTATTATTATTATTATTATTATTGTTATTATTATTATTATTATTATTATTAAAAAGTTATATTAAACAGACAGAAAACGTCGTATTACGTTATAGACTTGACGAGAACGGCGTATCTCGGACTTTTATAGGACTCTTATAGGGTCAAAAAGTATCAGTTTGGATTAAAATAAATTATTTTTGTTAACTCTCAGTCTGAATTGTTCATCAGTTCAAACAAAAACGGCTTATTTTAGACGATCTTTTGCTTTGAACAAGAAAACTTACATCGAACAGACTAAAAACGTATTAATCTGGCATAAAAGAGCAATTTATGTATCACTTTAGATAAAGGCAGCTAATCCTATTCGTTTCATTGCTTAAAATAGACAAAATTGTTAATAAATCTAACAAAAACGCTGTATTGTAGCACAAAATACTAATTACATTATAGTTTCGACGAGAATAGCTTATTTGGAATGATTCTATGCTTCCAAACGAGTAAATTTTTATTAAACAGATGCCAAACATCATGTTTTGTCCTATGAACACATTTTATATTGCAGTTTGTATTAAAACAAAATATTTTCGTTGATTCTTTGTTAGAAGCAGCAAACCTAACATTAAAGAATCTGAAAACTTTGTATTCGGACACAAAACACCAAATTTTGAATCAGTTTAGACAAAAACGGTTGATTTTCGACAATATTTTGCTTTGAACAAGAAAACTTATATCAAACTGACTAAAAACGTCTTATTTTAGCACAAAACAAAAGATTTGCGTTATAGTCTTAAAGATGATTCATGCCACAGTTTGGATAAAAACCAAATATTTTTGTTAATTCATTGTTACAAACAAGAAACCTTACATCAAAGAAACTGAAAACCCCTTATTCAGGCACAGAAATTCGAATTACGTTTCAGTCTGGACAAAAACTGCTTATTTTAGACGATCTTTTGTCTTGAACACGAAAACTTACATTAAAAAGATTAAAAACGTCTTATTCTGGCTGAAAACTGCAAATTATATATTACTTTAGATAAAAGCAATTTATCCTGATTACTCCTTTACTTAGAATAGAGTAAACTTGTATAAAACTTAATGAAAACTTTAAATTTCGTCTCAAAGAAATAATTTACGTTATAGTTTTGACCAGCACTGTTTATTTCAAACGAATTTATGATTCGAAACTAATGAACTTTTATGGGGCAGATGCAAAACCACATATTACCATATAAAGCGTTGTTTTAAAGCAAAGTATTACCTTTTGCAACAAGAAATTTCACGTCAAAGAAACTGAAAACTTCGTATCCATGCATAAATATCGAATTACGTATCAGTTTAAGCAAATACAGCTTATTTTAAACGATTCCTTGCTATAAACAAGAAAAATTTTATCAAGCATATTGAAAACGTCTTATTCTCGAAAATTAGAGCAAATTATGTATCAGTTTTAACAAAAGCGGATTACTCTGTTTGATTCTATGCTTAGAGTAGAGTAAACTAGTATAAAACGTAATGAAAACTCTATATTCAAGCTCAAAAGAACAAATTACGTTATAGTTTTGGCAAAAAAAAATATTTCGGACGATTACTACTTCAAAGTAAGCAAACTTTAATTGAACAAGTGCAAAAGCTTTGCTTTAAAATAACGATTTATGTGGTAATATGGTATTTTGCATCTGTCCTATAAAAGTTTACTCGTTTTGCTCCATTGAATCATTCGAAATAAATTATTTTGACACAACAACAACGAAAATAATTTGTTTTTGTTTAAACTGTAACATAAGTCGCTTTTATAAAACGAACTAAGACGTTTGGCATCTGTTTAGTGAAAGTTTTCTCGTTTGGGGGCATAAAATCGTTTGAAATTAAAACTATAACGTAAATTATTTCTTTGTATCACTTTAAAGATTTGCGTTATAGTCTTGACGAGAACTGTTAATTTCAAACGATTCTATGGTTTGAAACCAGTATACTTTCACTGAACAGAGGCAAAACGTCTGATTTCGACTTTAAAAAACGATTTATGTCACAGTTTGGATTAAAACCAATGATTTTCGTTTATTCATTGTTACAAACAAGAAACCTTACATCAAAGAAACTGAAAACCTTTTATTCAGGCCCAGAAAATCAAATTACGTTTCAGTCTAGACACAAATTGCTTATTTTAGACGACTCTTTCTTTTGAACACGAAAACTTACATTATATTCTGGCTCAAAACTGCAAATTATGTATTACTTTGGATAAAAGCAGTTTATCCTGATTACTCCTTTGCTTAGAATAGAGCAAACTTGTATAAAACTTAATGAAAACTTTAAATTTCGTCTCAAAGAAATAATTTACGTTATAGTTTTGACCAGAACTGTTAATTTCAAACGATTTTGTCCCCAAACGAGAAAACTTTCACTAAACAAATGCCAAACGTCTTAGTTCGTTTTATAAAAGCGACTTATGATACAGTTTAAACAAAAACAAATTATTTTCGTTGTTGTTGTGTCAAAATAATTTATTTCGAATGATTCAATGGAGCGAAACGAGTATACTTTTATAGGACAGATGCAAAATACCATATTACCACATAAATCGTTATTTTAAAGCAAAGTATTAGCTTTTGCACTTGTTCAATTAAAGTTTGCTTACTTCAAAGTATGAAATCGTCCGAAATATTTTTTTTTGCCAAAACTATAACGTAATTTGTTCTTTTGAGCTTGAATATAGAGTTTTCATTACGTTTTATAGTAGTTTACTCTACTCAGAATCAAACAGAGTAATCCGCTTTTGTTAAAACTGAAACATAATTTGCTCTTATTTTCGAGAATAAGACGTTTTCAATATGCTTGATAAAATTTTTCTTGTTTATAGCAAGGAATCGTTTAAAATAAGCTGTATTTGCCTAAACTGATTCGTAATTCGATATTTATGCATGGATACGAAGTTTTCAGTTTCTTTGACGTAAAATTTCTTTGCAAAATGTAATACTTTGCTTTAAAACAACGCTTTATATGGTAATATGTGGTTTTGCATCTGCCCCATAAAAGTTCATTAGTTTCGAATCATAAATTCGTTTGAAATAAACAGTGCTGGTCAAAACTATAATGTAAATTATTTCTTTGAGACGAAATTTAAAGTTTTCATTAAGTTTTATACAAGTTTGCTCTATTCTAAGCAAAGGAGTAATCAGGATAAATTGCTTTTATCTAGAGTAATATATAATTTGCAGTTTTCAACCAGAATAAGACGTTTTTAATCTTTTTAATGTAAGTTTTCGTGTTCAAAACAAAGGATCGTCTAAAATAAGCAGTTTTTGTCCAGACTGAAACGTAATTCGAATTTCTGTGCCTGAATAAGGGGTTTTCAGTTTCTTTGATGTAAGGTTTCTTGTTTGTAACAATGAATTAACAAAAATATTTGGTTTTTATCCAAACTGTGGCATGAATCAGCTTTAAGACTATAACGCAAATCTTTTGTTTTGTGCTAAAATAAGACGTTTTTAGTCAGTTTGATATAAGTTTTCTTGTTCAAAGCAAAATATTGTCGAAAATCAACCGTTTTTGTCTAAACTGATACAAAATTCGGTGGTTTGTGTCCGAATACAAAGTTTTCAGATTCTTTAATGTTAGGTTTGCTGCTTCTAACAAAGAATCAACGAAAATATTTTGTTTTAATACAAACTGCAATATAAAATGTCTTTATAGGACAAAACATGATGTTTGGCATCTGTTTAATAAAAATTTACTCGTTTGGAAGCATAGAATCATTCCAAATAAGGTATTCTCGTCGAAACTATAATGTAAATAGTATTTTGTGCTAAAATACAGCGTTTTTGTTAGATTTTTTAACAATTTTGTCTATTTTAGGCAATGAAACGAAAAGGATTAGCTGCCTTTATCCAAAGTGATACATAAATTGCTCTTTTATGCCAGATTAATACGTTTTTAGTATATTCGATGTAAGTTTTCTTGTTCAAAGCAAAAGATCGTCTAAAATAAGCCGTTTTTGTTTGAACTGATGAACAATTCAGACTGAGAGTCAACAAAAATAATTTGTTTTAATGCAAACTGATACTTTTTGACCCTATAAGAGTCCTATAAGAGTCCGAGATACGCCGTTCTCGTCAAGTCTATAACGTAATTCGTTTTTATGTGTCAGAATACGACGTTTTCTGTCTGTTTAATATAAGTTTTTAATAATAATAATAATAATAATACTAACAATAACAATAATAATAATAATAATAATAATAATAATAATAATAATAATAATAATAATAATAATAATAATAATAAAAATAATAATAGTTATAAAAGTAAGCTTAGTTTTCTAAGCAAAAATGAAGCTTATTTTGTGTGTTATATGAGCGTTTTCTCATTTCTATGCAAGAAATCATCTGTGATGTGTTTTTAGGCAAGAAATTGTCTAAAATTAATAACTCATTTTAAAACTGGTATAAAAACATTTACTATACAAAAGTTAATAATAATAATAATAATAATAATAATAATAATAATAATAATAATAATAGTAATAATAATAATAATAATAATAATAATAATAATAATAATAATAGTAATAAAAGTAAGCTTAGTTTTCTAAGCAAAAATGAAGCTTATTTTGTGTGTTATATGAGCGTTTTCTCATTTCTATGCAAGAGATCATCTGTGATCTGTGTTTTTAAGCAAGAAATTGTCTAAAATTAATAACTCATTTTAAAACTGGTATAAAAACATTTACTATACAAAAGTTATAATCGGTTAATAATAATAATAATAATAATAATAATAATAATAATAGTAATAATAAAAATAATAGAAATAATAATAATAATAATAAAAATAATAATAATACTAGTAATAAAAGTAAGCTAGGTTTTCTAAGCAAAAATGAAGTTTATTTCGTGTTATATGAGCGTTTTCTCATTTCTATGCAAAAGATAATGTGTGATCTGTGTTTTTAGACAATCTAAGCCATTTTATAGTTTTTAGGCAAGAAATTGGCTAAAACTAATCACTCGTTTTAAAACTGATATAAAAACAATACTATACAAAAGTAATAATCGGTTTTTAATAATAATAATTATAATAATAATAATAATAATAATAATAATAATAATAATAATAATAATAATAATAATAATAATAATAATAATAATAATAATAATAATAATAATAATAATAATAATAATAACAATAATATTAATAAAAATAATAATAATAGTAATAAAAGTAAGCTTAGTTTTCTAAGCAAAAATGAAGCTTATTTTGTGTGTTATATGAGTGTTTTCTCATTTCTATGCAAGAAATCATCTGTGATCTGTGTTTTTAGGCAAGAAATTGTCTAAAATTAATAACTCATTTTAAAACTGGTATAAAAACATTTACTATACAAAAGTTAATAATAATAATAATAATAATAATAATAATAATAATAATAATAATAATAATAATAATAGTAATAGTAACAAAAGTAATAATAATAATAATACTTTTAATAAGGAAAAATGGAGCTTATTTTGTGTGTTACATGAGCGTTTTCTCATTTCTATGCAAAAGATCATGTGTGATCTGTGTTTTTAGGCAATTTAAGCCATTTTATAGTTTTTAATATTTAACAAAAATTAGCTTTAAAATAAAATGTTTGAAAAACTGAAATTAAACTAAATTGAGTCTAACACTTTAGTAGAGGAAAAAGGAGGAGACATAAAAGTCACAAAAGTCTTAGAGTTGTCTTTAGTCGTCATAATAATAACAATAACATTTATAACAGCAATACTAGTAGTACTAAATTTGCTTATATGCAAGCGCTTAATTAAGGTAACAGTTTTTTTGTTTTTTGCTTATATCTCGAAAACAGTTACTCCAATCAATTTTTACTTTTTCACCAAAATTAAAGGTGATAAAATTTCCTACAAAATAGTTATTTGCATTTTTCATGTAGAACTAACCATAAGCGAGATATAAGTTAAATAATTAATAATTGAAAAAAAGTGTTTTAACAGAGAATGTCTTGTGATTTAAAATACACTTAATTTATTGGGTCCAATACTTTATTAGAAGAAAAAAAGGTGACATAAAAGTCACTGAAGTCTTCAGAGTCGTTTTTAAATGCTGCATTTTCGTCTCAAGTTTTTAGTCGTCAAATTAATAACAATAACATTAATAATAATAATACTAATATTACTAAATTTGCTTATATGCAAGCGCTTAATTAAGGTAACAGTTTCTTGCTTATATCTCGAAAACAGTTACTCTTAACAATTTTTATTTTTTTACTAAAATTAAAGCTGATAAAATTTCCTACAAAATAGTTATTTGCATTTTTCATGTAGGACTAACCATAAGCGAGATATAAGTTTGAAAATAATCAATATTTAAAAAAAAAGTGCTTTAACAGAAAATGTCTTGTGATTTAAAATACACTTAATTTATTGGGACCAATACTCTATTAGAAGAAAAAGGAGGTGACATAAAAGTCACTGAAGTCTTCAGAGTCGTTTTTAAATGCTGCATTTTCGTCTTCGTCTCAAACATTGAAAACTGAATTACATTTTTGTTTAGTAACTGTTACAGTTTTCACTTTGGTTTTTTGCTTATATCTCGAAAACAGTTACTTCTATAAATTTTTATCTTTCCTTCAAAATTAAAGCTGATAAAATTTCCTACAAAATAGTTTTTATCATTTTTTTTGTAGGACCAACCATAAGCGAGTTATAGAGTTGGATATAAATAATCTTTAACAAAAATTTGCTTTAAAATAAAATGTTTGAAAAACCGAAATTAAACTAAATTAATTGGGTCTAACACTTTAGTAGAGAAAAAAGGAGGAGACGTAAAAGTCACCAAAGTCTTCAGAGTCGTTTTTAATCGTCATATTAATAACAATAACATTAATAATAATAATACTAATAATACTAAATTTGCTTATTAAGGTAACAGTTTTTTGGTTTCTTGATTATATCTCGAAAACAGTTACTCCTATCAATTTTTATCTTTTTACTAAAATTAAAGCTGATAAAATTTCCTACAAAATAGTTATTTGCATTTTTCATGTAGGACTAACCATAAGCGAGATAGAAGTTTGAAAATAATTAATATTTAAAAAAAAAGTGCTTTAACAGAAAATGTCTTGTGATTTAAAATACACTTAATTTATTGGGACCAATACTCTATTAGAAGAAAAAGGAGGTGACATAAAAGTCACTGAAGTCTTCAGAGTCGTTTTTAAATGCTGCATTTTCGTCTTCGTCTCAAACATTGAAAACTGAATTACATTTTTGTTCAGTAACTGTAACAGTTTTCACTTTGGTTTTTTGCTTATATCTCGAAAACAATCACTCCTATCAATTTTTATCTTTCTTTCAAAATTAAAGCTGATAAAATTTCCTACAAAATAGTTATTTGCATTTTTTTTGTAAGACCAACCATAAGCGAGTTATAGAGTTGGATATAAATAATCTTTAACAAAAATTTGCTTTAAAATAAAATGTTTGAAAAACCGAAATTAAACTAAATTAATTGGGTCTAACACTTTAGTATAGGAAAAAGGAGAAGACATAAAAGTCACTAAATGTTTCAGAGTCGTCTTTAGTCGTCATATTAATAACAATAACATTAATAATAATAATACTAATAGTACTAAATTTGCTTATATGCAAGCGCTTTATTAAGGTAACAGTTTTTTGGTTTCTTGCTTATATCTCGAAAACAGTTACTCCTATCAATTTTTACCTTTTTTTCAAAATTAAAACTGATAAAATTTCCTACAAAACAGTTATTTCCATTTTTTTGTAGGACCAACCATAAGCGAGTTATAGAGTTGGATATAAATAATCTTTAACAAAAATTTGCTTTAAAATAAAATGTTTGAAAAACCGATATTAAACTAAATTAATTGGGTCTAACACTTTAGTAGAGGAAAAAGGAGAAAACATAAAAATCACCAAAGTCTTCAGAGTTGTTTTTAGTACTAAATTTGCTTATATGCAAGCGCTTAATTAAGGTAACAGTTTTTTGGTTTCTTGCTTATATCTCGAAAACAGTTACTCCTATCAATTTTTATTTTTTTACTAAAATTAAAGCTGATAAAATTTCCTACAAAATAGTAATTTGCATTTTTCATGTAGGACTAACCATAAGCGAGATATAAGTTTGAAAATAATTAATATTTAAAAAAAAAGTGTTTTAACAGAAAATGTCTTGTGATTTAAAATACACTTAATTTAATGGGTCCAATACTTTATTAGAAGAAAAAGGAGGTGACATAAAAGTCACTGAAGTCTTCAGAGTCGATTTTAAATGCTGCATTTTCGTCTTTGTCTCAAACATTGAAAACTGAATTACATTTTTGTTTAGTAACAGTTACAGTTTTCTTATTGGTTTTTTGCTTATATCTCGAAAACAGTTACTCCTATCAATTTTTATCTTTTTTTCAAAATCAAAGCTGATAAAGTTTCCTACAAAATAGTTATTGTCATTTTTTTTGTAGGACTAACCATAAGCGAGTTATAGAGTTGGATATAAATAATCTTTAACAAAAATTTGCTTTATAATAAAATGTTTGAAAAACCGAAATTAAACTAAATTAATTAAAACTAACACTTTAGTTGAGGAAAAAGGAGAAGACATAAAAGTCACCAAAGTCTTGAGAGTCGTTTTTAGTCGTCATATTAATAACAATAACATTAATAATAATAATACTAATAGTACTAAATTTGCTTATATGCAAGCGCTTTATTAAGGTAACAGTTTTTTGGTTTCTTGCTTATATCTCGAAAACAGTTACTCCTATCAATTTTTATCTTTTTACTAAAATTAAAGCTGATAAAATTTCCTACAAAATAGTTATTTGTATTTTTCTTGTAGGACCAAGCATAAGCGAGTTATAGAGATAGATATAAATAATATTTAACAAAAATTTGCTTTAAAATAAAATGTTTGAAATACTGAAATTAAACTAAATTAATTGTGTCTAACACTTTAGTATAGGAAAAAGGAGAAGACATAAAAGTCACCATAGTCTTCAGAGTCGTTTTTAGTCGTCATATTAATAACAATAACATTAATAATAATAATACTAATAGTACTAAATTTGCTTATATGCAAGCGCTTTATTAAGGTAACAGTTTTTTGGTTTCTTGCTTATATCTCGAAAACAGTTACTCCTATCAATTTTTATCTGTTTACTAAAATTAAAGCTGATAAAATTTCCTACAAAATAGTTATTTGCATTTTTCATGTAAGACTAACCACAAGCGAGATGTAAGTTTGAAAATAATCAATAATTAAAAAAAAGTGCTTTAACAGAAAATGTCTTGTGATTTGAAATACACTTAATTTATTGGGTCCAATACATTATTAGAAGAAAAAGGAGGTGACTTAAAAGTCACAGAAGTATTCAGAGTCGTTTTTAAATGCTGCATTTTCGTCTTCGTCTCAAACATTGAAAACTGAATTACATTTTTGTTTAGTAACTGTAACAGTTTTCACTTTGGTTTTTTGCTTATATCTCGAAAACTATTATTCCTATCAATTTTTATCTTTCTTTCAAAATTAAAGCTGATAAAATTTCCTACAAAATAGTTATTTGCATTTTTCCTGTAGGACGAACCATAAGCGAGTTATAGAGTTGGATATAAATAATATTTAACAAAAACTTGCTTTAAAATTAAATGTTTGAAAAACTAAAAAATAAAATTTTCTACAAAATAGTAATTTGCATTTTTCATGTAGGACTAACCATAAGCGAGATATAAGTTTAAAAATAATTAATATTTAAAAAAAAAGTGCTTTAACAGAAAATGTCTTGTGATTTAAAATACACTTAATTTATTGGGTCCAATACTTTATTAGAAGAAAAAGGAGGTGACATAAAAGTCACCAAAGTCTTGAGAGTCGTTCTTAGTCGTCATATCAATAACAATAACATTAATAATAATAATAATACTAATAGTACTAAATTTGCTTATATGCAAGCGCTTAATTAAGGTAACAGTTTCTTGCTTATATCTCGAAAACTTACATTTTTGTTCAGTAACTGTAACAGTTTTTACTTTGGTTTTTTGCTTATATCTCGAAAACAATTACTCCTATCAATTTTTATCTTTCTTTCAAAATTAAAGCTGATAAAATTTCCTACTAAATAGTTATTTGCATTTCTTTTGTAAGACCAACCATAAGCGAGTTATAGAGTTGGATATAAATAATCTTTAACAAAAATTTGCTTTAAAATAAAATGTTTGAAAAACCGAAATTAAACTAAATTAATTAAAACTAACACTTTAGTTGAGGAAAAAGGAGAAGACATAAAAGTCACCAAAGTCTTGAGAGTCGTTTTTAGTCGTCATATTAATAACAATAACATTAATAATAATAATACTAATAGTACTAAATTTGCTTATATGCAAGCGCTTTATTAAGGTAACAGTTTTTTGGTTTCTTGCTTATATCTCGAAACCAGTTACTCCTATCAATTTTTATCTTTTTACTAAAATTAAAGCTGATAAAATTTCCTACAAAATAGTTATTTATATTTTTCTTGTAGGACCAAGCATAAGCGAGTTATAGAGATAGATATAAATAATATTTAACAAAAATTTGCTTTAAAATAAAATGTTTGAAATACTGAAATTAAACTAAATTAATTGTGTCTATCACTTTAGTATAGGAAAAAGGAGAAGACATAAAAGTCACCAAAGTCTTCAGAGTCGTTTTTAGTCGTCATATTAATAAAAATAACATTAATAATAATAATACTAATAGTACTAAATTTGCTTATATGCAAGCGCTTTATTAAGGTAACAGTTTTTTGGTTTCTTGCTTATATCTCGAAAACAGTTACTCCTATCAATTTTTATCTGTTTACTAAAACTAAAGCTGATAAAATTTCCTACAAAATAGTTATTTGCATTTTTCATGTAAGACTAACCACAAGCGAGATGTAAGTTTGAAAATAATCAATATTTAAAAAAAAAGTGCTTTAACAGAAAATGTCTTGTGATTTGAAATACACTTAATTTATTGGGTCCAATACATTATTAGAAGAAAAAGGAGGTGACTTAAAAGTCACAGAAGTCTTCAGAGTCGTTTTTAAATGCTGCATTTTCGTCTTCGTCTCAAACATTGAAAACTGAATTACATTTTTGTTTAGTAACTGTAACAGTTTTCACTTTGGTTTTTTGCTTATATCTCGAAAACAATTATTCCTATCAATTTTTATCTTTCTTTCAAAATTAAAGCTGATAAAATTTCCTACAAAATAGTTATTTGCATTTTTCTTGTAGGACCAACCATAAGCGAGTTATAGAGTTGGATATAAATAATATTTAACAAAAACTTGCTTTAAAATAAAATGTTTGAAAAACTAAAAAATAAAATTTCCTACAAAATAGTAATTTGCATTTTTCATATAGGACTAACCATAAGCGAGATATAACTTTAAAAATAATTAATATTTAAAAAAAAAGTGCTTTAACAGAAAATGTCTTGTGATTTAAAATACACTTAATTTATTGGGTCCAATACTTTATTAGAAGAAAAAGGAGGTGACTTAAATGTCACTGAAGTCTTCAGAGTCGTTTTTAAATGCTGCATTTTCGTCTTCGTCTCAAACATTGAAAACTGAATTACATTTTTGTTCAGTAACAGTTACAGTTTTCTTATTGGTTTTTTGCTTATATCTCGAAAACAGTTACTCCTAACAATTTTTATCTTTTTTTCAAAATTAAAGCTGATAAAATTTCCTACAAAATAGTTATTTGCATTTTTCCTGTAGGACGAACCATAAGCGAGTTATAGAGTTGGATATAAATAATATTTAACAAAAACTTGCTTTAAAATTAAATGTTTGAAAAACTAAAAAATAAAATTTTCTACAAAATAGTAATTTGCATTTTTCATGTAGGACTAACCATAAGCGAGATATAAGTTTAAAAATAATTAATATTTAAAAAAAAAGTGCTTTAACAGAAAATGTCTTGTGATTTAAAATACACTTAATTTATTGGGTCCAATACTTTATTAGAAGAAAAAGGAGGTGACATAAAAGTCACCAAAGTCTTGAGAGTCGTTCTTAGTCGTCATATCAATAACAATAACATTAATAATAATAATAATACTAATAGTACTAAATTTGCTTATATGCAAGCGCTTAATTAAGGTAACAGTTTCTTGCTTATATCTCGAAAACTTACATTTTTGTTCAGTAACTGTAACAGTTTTTACTTTGGTTTTTTGCTTATATCTCGAAAACAATTACTCCTATCAATTTTTATCTTTCTTTCAAAATTAAAGCTGATAAAATTTCCTACTAAATAGTTATTTGCATTTCTTTTGTAAGACCAACCATAAGCGAGTTATAGAGTTGGATATAAATAATCTTTAACAAAAATTTGCTTTAAAATAAAATGTTTGAAAAACCGAAATTAAACTAAATTAATTAAAACTAACACTTTAGTTGAGGAAAAAGGAGAAGACATAAAAGTCACCAAAGTCTTGAGAGTCGTTTTTAGTCGTCATATTAATAACAATAACATTAATAATAATAATACTAATAGTACTAAATTTGCTTATATGCAAGCGCTTTATTAAGGTAACAGTTTTTTGGTTTCTTGCTTATATCTCGAAACCAGTTACTCCTATCAATTTTTATCTTTTTACTAAAATTAAAGCTGATAAAATTTCCTACAAAATAGTTATTTATATTTTTCTTGTAGGACCAAGCATAAGCGAGTTATAGAGATAGATATAAATAATATTTAACAAAAATTTGCTTTAAAATAAAATGTTTGAAATACTGAAATTAAACTAAATTAATTGTGTCTATCACTTTAGTATAGGAAAAAGGAGAAGACATAAAAGTCACCAAAGTCTTCAGAGTCGTTTTTAGTCGTCATATTAATAAAAATAACATTAATAATAATAATACTAATAGTACTAAATTTGCTTATATGCAAGCGCTTTATTAAGGTAACAGTTTTTTGGTTTCTTGCTTATATCTCGAAAACAGTTACTCCTATCAATTTTTATCTGTTTACTAAAACTAAAGCTGATAAAATTTCCTACAAAATAGTTATTTGCATTTTTCATGTAAGACTAACCACAAGCGAGATGTAAGTTTGAAAATAATCAATATTTAAAAAAAAAGTGCTTTAACAGAAAATGTCTTGTGATTTGAAATACACTTAATTTATTGGGTCCAATACATTATTAGAAGAAAAAGGAGGTGACTTAAAAGTCACAGAAGTCTTCAGAGTCGTTTTTAAATGCTGCATTTTCGTCTTCGTCTCAAACATTGAAAACTGAATTACATTTTTGTTTAGTAACTGTAACAGTTTTCACTTTGGTTTTTTGCTTATATCTCGAAAACAATTATTCCTATCAATTTTTATCTTTCTTTCAAAATTAAAGCTGATAAAATTTCCTACAAAATAGTTATTTGCATTTTTCTTGTAGGACCAACCATAAGCGAGTTATAGAGTTGGATATAAATAATATTTAACAAAAACTTGCTTTAAAATAAAATGTTTGAAAAACTAAAAAATAAAATTTCCTACAAAATAGTAATTTGCATTTTTCATATAGGACTAACCATAAGCGAGATATAACTTTAAAAATAATTAATATTTAAAAAAAAAGTGCTTTAACAGAAAATGTCTTGTGATTTAAAATACACTTAATTTATTGGGTCCAATACTTTATTAGAAGAAAAAGGAGGTGAATTAAATGTCACTGAAGTCTTCAGAGTCGTTTTTAAATGCTGCATTTTCGTCTTCGTCTCAAACATTGAAAACTGAATTACATTTTTGTTCAGTAACAGTTACAGTTTTCTTATTGGTTTTTTGCTTATATCTCGAAAACAGTTACTCCTAACAATTTTTATCTTTTTTTCAAAATTAAAGCTGATAAAATTTCCTACAAAATAGTTATTTGCATTTTTCCTGTAGGACGAACCATAAGCGAGTTATAGAGTTGGATATAAATAATATTTAACAAAAACTTGCTTTAAAATTAAATGTTTGAAAAACTAAAAAATAAAATTTTCTACAAAATAGTAATTTGCATTTTTCATGTAGGACTAACCATAAGCGAGATATAAGTTTAAAAATAATTAATATTTAAAAAAAAAGTGCTTTAACAGAAAATGTCTTGTGATTTAAAATACACTTAATTTATTGGGTCCAATACTTTATTAGAAGAAAAAGGAGGTGACATAAAAGTCACCAAAGTCTTGAGAGTCGTTCTTAGTCGTCATATCAATAACAATAACATTAATAATAATAATAATACTAATAGTACTAAATTTGCTTATATGCAAGCGCTTAATTAAGGTAACAGTTTCTTGCTTATATCTCGAAAACTTACATTTTTGTTCAGTAACTGTAACAGTTTTTACTTTGGTTTTTTGCTTATATCTCGAAAACAGTTACTCCTATCAATTTTTATCTGTTTACTAAAATTAAAGCTGATAAAATTTCCTACAAAATAGTTATTTGCATTTTTCATGTAAGACTAACCACAAGCGAGATGTAAGTTTGAAAATAATCAATAATTAAAAAAAAGTGCTTTAACAGAAAATGTCTTGTGATTTGAAATACACTTAATTTATTGGGTCCAATACATTATTAGAAGAAAAAGGAGGTGACTTAAAAGTCACAGAAGTATTCAGAGTCGTTTTTAAATGCTGCATTTTCGTCTTCGTCTCAAACATTGAAAACTGAATTACATTTTTGTTTAGTAACTGTAACAGTTTTCACTTTGGTTTTTTGCTTATATCTCGAAAACTATTATTCCTATCAATTTTTATCTTTCTTTCAAAATTAAAGCTGATAAAATTTCCTACAAAATAGTTATTTGCATTTTTCCTGTAGGACGAACCATAAGCGAGTTATAGAGTTGGATATAAATAATATTTAACAAAAACTTGCTTTAAAATTAAATGTTTGAAAAACTAAAAAATAAAATTTTCTACAAAATAGTAATTTGCATTTTTCATGTAGGACTAACCATAAGCGAGATATAAGTTTAAAAATAATTAATATTTAAAAAAAAAGTGCTTTAACAGAAAATGTCTTGTGATTTAAAATACACTTAATTTATTGGGTCCAATACTTTATTAGAAGAAAAAGGAGGTGACATAAAAGTCACCAAAGTCTTGAGAGTCGTTCTTAGTCGTCATATCAATAACAATAACATTAATAATAATAATAATACTAATAGTACTAAATTTGCTTATATGCAAGCGCTTAATTAAGGTAACAGTTTCTTGCTTATATCTCGAAAACTTACATTTTTGTTCAGTAACTGTAACAGTTTTTACTTTGGTTTTTTGCTTATATCTCGAAAACAATTACTCCTATCAATTTTTATCTTTCTTTCAAAATTAAAGCTGATAAAATTTCCTACTAAATAGTTATTTGCATTTCTTTTGTAAGACCAACCATAAGCGAGTTATAGAGTTGGATATAAATAATCTTTAACAAAAATTTGCTTTAAAATAAAATGTTTGAAAAACCGAAATTAAACTAAATTAATTAAAACTAACACTTTAGTTGAGGAAAAAGGAGAAGACATAAAAGTCACCAAAGTCTTGAGAGTCGTTTTTAGTCGTCATATTAATAACAATAACATTAATAATAATAATACTAATAGTACTAAATTTGCTTATATGCAAGCGCTTTATTAAGGTAACAGTTTTTTGGTTTCTTGCTTATATCTCGAAACCAGTTACTCCTATCAATTTTTATCTTTTTACTAAAATTAAAGCTGATAAAATTTCCTACAAAATAGTTATTTATATTTTTCTTGTAGGACCAAGCATAAGCGAGTTATAGAGATAGATATAAATAATATTTAACAAAAATTTGCTTTAAAATAAAATGTTTGAAATACTGAAATTAAACTAAATTAATTGTGTCTATCACTTTAGTATAGGAAAAAGGAGAAGACATAAAAGTCACCAAAGTCTTCAGAGTCGTTTTTAGTCGTCATATTAATAAAAATAACATTAATAATAATAATACTAATAGTACTAAATTTGCTTATATGCAAGCGCTTTATTAAGGTAACAGTTTTTTGGTTTCTTGCTTATATCTCGAAAACAGTTACTCCTATCAATTTTTATCTGTTTACTAAAACTAAAGCTGATAAAATTTCCTACAAAATAGTTATTTGCATTTTTCATGTAAGACTAACCACAAGCGAGATGTAAGTTTGAAAATAATCAATATTTAAAAAAAAAGTGCTTTAACAGAAAATGTCTTGTGATTTGAAATACACTTAATTTATTGGGTCCAATACATTATTAGAAGAAAAAGGAGGTGACTTAAAAGTCACAGAAGTCTTCAGAGTCGTTTTTAAATGCTGCATTTTCGTCTTCGTCTCAAACATTGAAAACTGAATTACATTTTTGTTTAGTAACTGTAACAGTTTTCACTTTGGTTTTTTGCTTATATCTCGAAAACAATTATTCCTATCAATTTTTATCTTTCTTTCAAAATTAAAGCTGATAAAATTTCCTACAAAATAGTTATTTGCATTTTTCTTGTAGGACCAACCATAAGCGAGTTATAGAGTTGGATATAAATAATATTTAACAAAAACTTGCTTTAAAATAAAATGTTTGAAAAACTAAAAAATAAAATTTCCTACAAAATAGTAATTTGCATTTTTCATATAGGACTAACCATAAGCGAGATATAACTTTAAAAATAATTAATATTTAAAAAAAAAGTGCTTTAATAGAAAATGTCTTGTGATTTAAAATACACTTAATTTATTGGGTCCAATACTTTATTAGAAGAAAAAGGAGGTGACTTAAATGTCACTGAAGTCTTCAGAGTCGTTTTTAAATGCTGCATTTTCGTCTTCGTCTCAAACATTGAAAACTGAATTACATTTTTGTTCAGTAACAGTTACAGTTTTCTTATTGGTTTTTTGCTTATATCTCGAAAACAGTTACTCCTAACAATTTTTATCTTTTTTTCAAAATTAAAGCTGATAAAATTTCCTACAAAATAGTTATTTGCATTTTTCTTGTAGGACCAACCATAAGCGAGTTATAGAGTTGGGTATAAATAATATTTAACAAAAACTTGCTTTAAAATAAAATGTTTGAAAAACTAAAATTAAACTAAATTAATTGTGTCTAACACTTTAGTAGAGGAAAAAGGAGAAGAGATAAAGGTCACTAAAGGTTTCAGAGTCGTCTTTAGTCGTCATATTAATAACAATAACATTAATAATAATACTAATAGTACTAAATTTGCTTACATGCAAACGCTTAATTAAGGTAACAGTTTTTTGGTTTCTTGCTTATATCTGGAAAACAGTTACTTATATCAATTTTTATCTTTTTACTAAAATTAAAGCTGATAAAATTTTCTACAAAATAGTTATTTGCATTTTTCATGTAAGACTAAGCATAAGCGAGATATAAGTTTAAAAATGATTAATATTTAAAAAAAAAGTGCTTTAACAGAAAATGTCTTGTGATTTAAAATACACTTAATTTATTGGGTCCAATACTATATTAAAAGAAAAAGGAGGTGACATAAAAGTCGCTGAAGTCTTCAGAGTCGTTTTTAAATGCTGCATTTTCGTCTTCGTCTCAAACATTGAAAACTGAATTACATTTTTGTTCAGTAACTGTAACAGTTTTTACTTTGGTTTTTTGCTTATATCTCGAAAACAATTACTCCTATCAATTTTTATCTTTCTTTCAAAATTAAAGCTGATAAAATTTCCTACAAAATAGTTATTTGCATTTCTTTTGTAAGACCAACCATAAGCGAGTTATAGAGTTGGATATAAATAATCTTTAACAAAAATTTGCTTTAAAATATAATGTTTGAAAAACCGAAATTAAACTAAATTAATTGAGTCTAACACTTTAGTATAGGAAAAAGGAGAAGACATAAAAGTCACCAAAGACTTCAGAGTCGTTTTTAGTCGTCATATTAATAACAATAACATTAATAATAATAATAATGCTGCATTTTCGTCTTCGTCTCAAACATTAAAAACTGAATTACATTTTTGTTCAGTAACAGTTACAGTTTTATTATTGGTTTCTTGCTTATATCTCGAAAACAGTTACTTCTATCAATTTTTATCTTTTTTTCAAAATTAAAGCTGATAACATTTCCTACAAAATAGTTATTTGCATTTTTTTGTAGGACCAACCATAAGCGAGTTATAGAGTTGGATATAAATAATCTTTAACAAAAATTTTCTTTAAAATAAAATGTTTGAAAAACTAAAATTAAACCAAATTAATTGTGTCTAACACTTTAGTAGAGGAAAAAGGAGAAGACATAAAGGTCACTAAAGTCTTCAGAGTCGTTTTTAGTCGTCATATTAATAACAATAACATTAATAATAATAATACTAATAGTACTAAATTTGCTTATATGCAAGCGCTTAATTAATGTAACAGTTTTTTGGTTTCTAGCTTATATCTCGAAAACAGTTACACCTATCAAATTTTATCTTTCTTTCAAAATTAAAGCTGATAAAATTTCCAACAAAGTAATTATTTGCATTTTTCTTGCAGGACCAAGCATAAGCGAGTTATAGAGATGAATATAAATAATATCTAACAAAAATTTGCTTTAAAATAAAATGTTTGAAAAACTGAAATTAAACTAAATTAATTGTGTCTAACACTTTAGTGGAGGAAAAAGGAGAAGACATAAAAGTCTTTAAAGGTTTCAGAATCGTCTTTAGTCGTCATATTAATAACAATAACATTAATAAACTAATAGTATTAAATTTGCTTATATGCAAACGCTGCATTAAGGTAATAGTTTTTTGGTTTCTTGCTTATATCTCGAAAACAGTTACTCCTATCAATTTTTAACTTTTTACTAAAATTAAAGCTGATAAAATTTCCTACAAAATAGTTATTTACATTTTTCATGTACGACTAACCATAAGCGAGATATAAGTTTGAAAATAATTAATATTTAAAACAAAAGTGCTTTAACAGAAAATGCCTTGTGATTTAAAATACACTTAATTTATTGGGTCCAATACTTTATTAGAAGAAAAAGGAGGTGACATAAAAGTCACTGAAGCCTTCAGAGTCGTTCTTAAATGCTGCATTTTCGTCTTCGTCTCAAACATTGAAAACTGAATTACATTTTTGTTCAGTAACAGTTACAGTTTTCTTATTGGTTTTTGCTTATATCTCGAAAACAGTTACTCCTATCAATTTTTAACTTTTCACCAAAATTAAAGATGATAAAATTTCCTGCAAAATAGTTATTTGCATTTTTCATGTAGAACAAACCATAAGCGAGATATAAGTTTGAAAATAATTAATAATTAAAAAAAAATGTGTTTTAACAGAAAATGTCTTGTGATTTAAAATACACTTAATTTATTGGGTCCAATACTTAATTAGAAGAAAAAGGAGGTGCAAATAACTATTTTGTTGAAAATTTTATTAGCTTTAATTGTGAAAGAAAGATAAAATTTGATAGGAGTAACTGTTTTCGAGATATAAGCAAAAAACCAATAAGAAAACTGTAACTGTAACTGAACAAAAATGTAATTCAGTTTTCAATGTTTGAGACGAAGACAAAAATGCAGCATTTAAAAACGACTCTGAAAACTTCAGTGACTTTTATGTCACCTCCTTTTTCTTCTAATAAAGTATTGGACCCAATAAATTAAGTGTATTATAAATCACAGGACATTTTCTGTTAAAACACTTTTTTTTAATTATTAATTACTTTCAAACTTATATCTTGCTTATGGTTAGTTCTACATGAAAAATGCAAATAACTATTTTGTAGGAAATTTTATCACCTTTAATTTTGGTGAAAAAGTAAAAATTGATAGGAGTAACTGTTTTCGAGATATAAGCAAAAAACGAAAAAACTGTTACTTTAATTAAGCGCTTGCATATAAGCAAATTTAGTACTACTAGTATTGTTATTATAAATGTTATTGTTATTAATATGACGACTAAAGACAACTCTAAGACTTTAGTGACTTTTATGTCTCCTCCTTTTTCCTCTACTAAAGTGTTAGACACAATTAATTTAGTTTAATTTCAGTTTTTCAAACATTTTATTTTAAAGCAAATTTTTGTTAAATATTAAAAACTATAAAATGGCTTAGATTGCCTAAAAACACACATCACACATGATCTTTTGCATAGAAATGAGAAAACGCTCAGATAACACAAAATAAGCATCATTTTTGCTTAGAAAAACTAAGCTTTAATTTAGAAAGAAATTTATTATTATAAGTATTATTATCATTATTATTAATATTATTATTATTATTATTATTTCTTTTATTACTATTATTATTATTATTATTATTATTATTATTATTAACTTTTGTATAGTAAATGTTTTTATACCAGTTTTAAAATGAGTTATTAATTTTAGACAATTTCTTTCCTAAAAACACTCATATAACACACAAAATAAGCTTCATTTTTGCTTAGAAAACTAAGCTTACTTTTATTACTATTATTATTATTTTAATTATTATTATTATTATTGTTATTATTATTATTATTATTATTATTATTATTATTGTTATTATTATTATTATTATTATTATTATTATTATTATTATTATTATTATTATTATTATTATTATTATTATTATTATTATTAAAAACCGATTATAACTTTTGTATAGTATTGTTTTTATACCAGTTTTAAAATGAGTGATTAATTTTAGCCAATTTCTTGCCTAAAAACTATAAAATGGCTTAGATTGTCTAAAAACACAGATCACACATGATATTTTGCATAGAAATGAGAAAACGCTCATATAACACAAAATAAACTTCATTTTTGCTTAGAAAACTAAGCTTACTTTTATTACTACTATTATTATTATTTTTATTATTATTATTATTATTATTATTATTATTACTATTATTAGTTTTATTATTTTTATTATTATTATTATTATTATTATTAATATCATTGTTATTATTATTATTATTATTAAAAACTTATATTAAACAGACAGAAAACGTCGTATTCTGACACAAAAAAACGAATTACGTTATAGACTTGACGAGAACGGCGTATCTCGGACTTTTATAGGACTCTTATAGGGTCAAAAAGTATCAGTTTGGATTAACATAAATTATTTTTGTTGACTCTCAGTCTGAATTGTTCATCAGTTCAAACAAAAACGGCTTATTTTAGACGATCTTTTGCTTTGAACAAGAAAACTTACATCGAACAGACTAAAAACGTATTAATCTGGCATAAAAGAGCAATTTGTGTATCACTTTAGATAAAGGCAGCTAATCCTATTCGTTTCATTGCTTAAAATAGACAAAATTGTTAATAAATCTAACAAAAACGCTGTATTCAAGCACAAAATACTAATTACATTATAGTATCGACGAGAATAGCTTATTTGGAATGATTCTATGCTTCCAAACGAGTAAATTTTTATTAAACAGATGCCAAACATCATGTTTTGTCCTATAAAGACATTTTATATTGCAGTTTGTATTAAAACAAAATATTTTCGTTGATTCTTTGTTAGAAGCAGCAAACCTAACATTAAAGAATCTGAAAACTTTGTATTCGGACACAAACCACCGAATTTTGTATCAGTTTAGACAAAAACGGTTGATTTTCGACAATATTTTGCTTTGAACAAGAAAATTTATATCAAACTGACTAAAAACGTCTTATTTTAGCACAAAACAAAAGATTTGCGTTATAGTCTTGAAGCTGATTCATGACACAGTTTGGATAAAAACCAATTATTTTTGTTAATTCATTGTTACAAACAAGAAACCTTACATCAAAGAAACTGAAAACCCCTTATTCAGGCACAGAAATTCGAATTACGTTTCAGTCTGGACAAAAGCTGCTTATTTTAGACGATCCTTTGTTTTGAACACGAAAACTTACATTAAAAAGATTAAAAACGTCTTATTCTGGCTGAAAACTGCAAATTATATATTACTCTAGATAAAAGCAATTTATCCTGATTACTCCTTTACTTAGAATAGAGTAAACTTGTATAAAACTTAATGAAAACTTTAAATTTAGTCTCAAAGAAATAATTTACGTTATAGTTTTGACCAGCACTGTTTATTTCAAACGAATTTATGATTCGAAACTAATGAACTTTTATGGGGCAGATGCAAAACCACATATTACCATATAAAGCGTTGTTTTAAAGCAAAGTATTACCTTTTGCAACAAGAAATTTCACGTCAAAGAAACTGAAAACTTCGTATCCATGCATAAATATCGAATTACGTATCAGTTTAGGCAAATACAGCTTATTTTAAACGATTCATTGCTATAAACAAGAAAAATTTTATCAAGCATATTGAAAACGTCTTATTCTCGAAAATAAGAGCAAATTATGTATCAGTTTTGACAAAAGCGGATTACTCTGTTTGATTCTATGCTTAGAGTAGAGTAAACTACTATAAAACGTAATGAAAACTCTATATTCAAGTTCAAAAGAACAAATTACGTTATAGTTTTGGCAAAAAAAAAATATTTCGGACGATTACATACTTCGAAGTAAGCAAACTTTAATTGAACAAGTGCAAAAGCTAATACTTTGCTTTAAAATAACGATTTATGTGGTAATATGGTATTTTGCATCTGTCCTATAAAAGTTTACTCGTTTCGCTCCATTGAATCATTCGAAAGAAATTATTTTGACACAACAACAACGAAAATAATTTGTTTTTGTTTAAACTGTAACATAAATCGCTTTTATAAAACGAACTAAGACGTTTGGCATCTGTTTATTGAAAGTTTTCTCGTTTGGGGGCATAAAATCGTTTGAAATTATTAGTTCTGGTCAAAACTGGATACGAAGTTTTCAGTTTCTTTGACGTAAAATTTCTTGTTGCAAAAGGAAATACTTTTCTTTAAAACAACGCTTTATATGGTAATATGTGGTTTTGCATCTGCCCCATAAAAGTTCATTAGTTTCGAATGATAAATTCGTTTGAAATAAACAGTGCTGGTCAAAACTATAATGTAAATTATTTCTTTGAGACGAAATATAAAGTTTTCATTAAGTTTTATACAAGTTTACTCTATTCTAAGTAAAGGAGTAATTAGGATAAATTGCTTTTATCTAGAGCAATATATAATTTGCAGTTTTCAGCCAGAATAAGACGTTTTTAATCTTTTTAATGTAAGTTTTCGTGTTCAAGACAAAAGATCGTCTAAAATAAGCAGTTTTTGTCCAGACTGAAACGTAATTCGAATTTCTGTGCCTGAATAAGGGGTTTTCAGTTTCTTTGATGTAAGGTTTCTTGTTTGTAACAATGAATTAACAAAAATATTTGGTTTTTATCCAAACTGTGGCATGAATCAGCTTTAAGACTATAACGCAAATCTTTTGTTTTGTGCTAAAATAAGACGTTTTTAGTCAGTTTGATATAAGTTTTCTTGTTCAAAGCAAAATATTGTCGAAAATCAACCGTTTTTGTCTAAACTGATACAAAATTCGGTGGTTTGTGTCCGAATACAAAGTTTTCAGATTCTTTAATGTTAGGTTTGCTGCTTCTAACAAAGAATCAACGAAAATATTTTGTTTTAATACAAACTGCAATATAAAATGTCTTCATAGGACAAAACATGATGTTTGGCATCTGTTTAATAAAAATTTACTCGTTTGGAAGCATAGAATCATTTTAAATAAGCTATTCTCGTCGAAACTATAATGTAATTAGTATTTTGTGCTAGAATACAGCGTTTTTGTTAGATTTATTAACAATTTTGTCTATTTTAAGCAATGAAACGAATAGGATTAGCTGCCTTTATCTAAAGTGATACATAAATTGCTCTTTTATGCCAGATTAATACGTTTTTAGTCTGTTCGATGTAAGTTTTCTTGTTCAAAGCAAAAGATCGTCTAAAATAAGCCGTTTTTGTTTGAACTGATGAACAATTCAGACTGAGAGTCAACAAAAATAATTTATTTTAATCCAAACTGATACTTTTTGACTCTATAAAAGTCCTATAAGAGTCCGAGATACGCCGTTCTCGTCAAGTCTATAACGTAATTCGTTTTTTTGTGTCAGAATACGACGTTTTCTGTCTGTTTAATATAAGTTTTTAATAATAATAATAATAATAATAACAATAATAATAATAATAATAATAATAATAATAATAATAATAATAATAATAATAATAATAATAAAAATAATAATAGTAATAAAAGTAAGCTTAGTTTTCTAAGCAAAAATGAAGCTTATTTTGTGTTATATGAGCGTTTTCTCATTTCTATGCAAGAAATCATCTGTGATCTGTGTTTTTAGGCAAGAAATTGTCTAAAATTAATAACTCATTTTAAAACTGGTATAAAATCATTTACTATACAAAAGTTAATAATAATAATAATAACAATAATAATAATAATAATAATAATAATGAATGAAGCTTATTTTGTGTGTTATATGAGCGTTTTCTCATTTCTATGCAAGAGATCATCTGTGATCTGTGTTGTTAGGCAAGAAATTGAATAAAATTAATAACTCATTTTAAAACTGGTGTAAAAACATTTACTATACAAAAGTTAATAATAATAATAATAATAATAATAATAATAATAATAATAATAGTAATAAATAAAATAATAATAATAATAATAATAATAATAATGATAATAATACTTATAATAATGAATTTCTTTCTAAATTAAAGCTTAGTTTTTTTAAGCAAAAATGATGCTTATTTTGTGTTATCTGAGCGTTTTCTCATTTCTCTGCAAGAGATCATCTGTGATCTGTGTTTTTAGGCAAGAAATTGTCTAAAACTAATAATTCATTTTAAAACTGTTATAAAAACATTTACTTTAATACTTTACTTATAATAATAATAATTAATAACAATAATAATAATAATAATAATATTAATAATAATAATAATAATAATAATAAAAATAATAATAATAGTAATAAAAGTAAGCTTAGTTTTCTAAGCAAAAATGAAGCTTATTTTGTGTGTTATATGAGTGTTTTCTCATTTCTATGCAAGAAATCATCTGTGATCTGTGTTTTTAGGCAAGAAATTGTCTAAAATTAATAACTCATTTTAAAACTGGTATAAAATCATTTACTATACAAAAGTTAATAATAATAATAATAACAATAATAATAATAATAATAATAATAATAGTAATAGTAACAAAAGTAATAATAATAATAATAATACTTTTAATAAGGAAAAATGGAGCTTATTTTGTGTGTTACATGAGCGTTTTCTCATTTCTATGCAAAAGATCATGTGTGATGTGTGTTTTTAGGCAATCTAAACCATTTTATAGTTTTTAATATTTAACAAAAATTTGCTTTAAAATAAAATGTTTGAAAAACTGAAATTAAACTAAATTAATTGTGTCTAACACTTTAGTAGAGGAAAAAGGAGGAGACATAAAAGTCACTAAAGTCTTCAGAGTCGTTTTTAAATGCTGCATTTTCGTCTTCGTCTCAAACATTGAAAACTGAATTACATTTTTGTTCAGTAACAGTTACAGTTTTCTTATTGGTTTTTTGCTTATATCTCGAAAACAGTTACTCCTATCAATTTTTATCTTTCTTTTAAAATTAAAGCTGATAAAATTTCCTACAAAATAATTATATAAATAAAAATAAATATAATAAAAGGAGAAGACATAAATGTCACTAAAGGTTTCAGAGTCGTTTTTAGTCGTCATATTAATAACAATAACATTAATAATAATAATAACGCTGCATTTTCGTCTTCGTCTCAAACATTGAAAACTGAATTACATTTTTGTTCAGTAACAGTTACAGTTTTCTTATTGGTTTTTTGCTTATATCTCGAAAACAGTTACTTCTATCAATTTTTATCTTTCTTTTAAAATTAAAGCTGATAAAATTTCCTACAAAATAGTTATTTGCATTTTTCATGTAAGACTAACCATAAGCGAGATATAAGTTTAAAAATTATTAATATTTAAAAAAAAAGTGCTTTAACAGAAAATGTCTTGTGATTTAAAATACACTTAATTTATTGGGTCCAATACTTTATTAGAAGAAAAAGGAGGTGACATAAAAGTCGCTGAAGTCTTCAGAGTCGTTTTTAAATGCTGCATTTTCGTCTTCGTCTCAAACATTGAAAACTGAATTACATTTTTGTTCAGTAACAGTTACAGTATTCTTACTGGTTTTTTGCTTATATCTCGAAAACAGTTACTCCTATCAATTTTTATCTTTCTTTCAAAATTAAAGCTGATAAAATTTCCTACAAAATAGTTATTTGCATTTTTTTGTAAGACCAACCATAAGCGAGTTATAGAGTTGGATATAAATAATCTTTAACAAAAATTTGCTTTAAAATATAATGTTTGAAAAACCGAAATTAAACTAAATTAATTGAGTCTAACACTTTAATATAGGAAAAAGGAGAAGACATAAAAGTCACCAAAGTCTTCAGAGTCGTTTTTAGTCGTCATATTAATAACAATAACATTAATAATAATAATAACGCTCCATTTTCGTCTTCGTCTCAAACATTGAAAACTGAATTACATTTTTGTTCAGTAACAGTTACAGTTTTCTTATTGGTTTTTTGCTTATATCTCGAAAACAGTTACTCCTATCAATTTTTATCTTTTTTTCAAAATTAAAGCTGATAAAATTTCCTACAAAATAGTTATTTGCATTTTTCTTGTAAGACCAACCATAAGCGAGTTATAGAGTTAGATATAAATAATATTTACCAAATGTTATTGTTATTAATATGACGACTAAAGACGACTCTGAAACCTTTAGTGACATTTATGTCTTCTCTTTTTATTATATTTATTTTTATTTATATAATTATTTTGTAGGAAATTTTATCAGCTTTAATTTTAAAAGAAAGATAAAAATTGATAGGAGTAACTGTTTTCGAGATATAAGCAAAAAACCAATAAGAAAACTGTAACTGTTACTGAACAAAAATGTAATTCAGTTTTCAATGTTTGAGACGAATTCGAAAATGCAGCATTTAAAATCGACTCTGAAGACTTCAGTGACTTATATGTCACCTCCTTTTTCTTCTAATAAAGTATTGGACCTAATAAATTAAGTGTATTTTAAATCACAAAACATTTTCTGTTAAAGCACTTTTTTTTTAAATATTAATTATTTTTAAACTTATATCTCGCTTATGGTTAGTCCTACATGAGAAATGCAAATAACTATTTTGTAGAAAATTTTATCAGCTTTAATTTTAGTAAAAAGATAAAAATTGATAAGAGTAACTGTTTTCGAGATATAAGCAAGAAACCAAAAAACTGTTACCTTAATTAAGCGATTGCATATAAGCAAATTTAGTACTATTAGTATTATTATTATTAATGTTATTGTTATTAATATGACGACTAAAGACGACTCTGAAACCTTTAGTGACATTTATGTCTTCTCCTTTTATTATATTTATTTTTATTTATATAATTATTTTGTAGGAAATTTTATCAGCTTTAATTTTAAAAGAAAGATAAAAATTGATAGGAGTAACTGTTTTCGAGATATAAGCAAAAAACCAATAAGAAAACTGTAACTGTTACTGAACAAAAATGTAATTCAGTTTTCAATGTTTGAGACGAAGACGAAAATGCAGCATTTAAAAACGACTCTGAAGACTTCAGCGACTTTTATGTCACCTCCTTTTTCTTCTAATATAGTATTGGACCCAATAAATTAAGTGTATTTTAAATCACAAGACATTTTCTGTTAAAGCACTTTTTTTTTAAATATTAATAATTTTTAAACTTATATCTCGCTTATGCTTAGTCTTACATGAAAAATGCAAATAACTATTTTGTAGAAAATTTTATCAGCTTTAATTTTAGTAAAAAGATAAAAATTGATATAAGTAACTGTTTTCCAGATATAAGCAAGAAACCAAAAAACTGTTACCTTAATTAAGCGTTTGCATGTAAGCAAATTTAGTACTATTAGTATTATTATTAATGTTATTGTTATAAATATGACGACTAAAGACGACTCTGAAACCTTTAGTGACCTTTATGTCTTCTCCTTTTTCCTCTACTAAAGTGTTAGACACAATTAATTTAGTTTAATTTTAGTTTTCCAAACATTTTATTTTAAAGCAAGTTTTTGTTAAATATTATTTATACCCAACTCTATAACTCGCTTATGGTTGGTCCTACAAGAAAAATGTAAATAACTATTTTGTAGGAAATTTTATCAGCTTTAATTTTGAAAAAAAGATAAAAATTGATAGGAGTAACTGTTTTCGAGATATAAGCAAAAAACCAATAAGAAAACTGAAACTGTTACTGAACAAAAATGTAATTCAGTTTTCAATGTTTGAGACGAAGACGAAAATGCAGCATTATTATTATTATTAATGTTATTGTTATTAATATGACAACTAAAAACGACTCTGAAGACTTTGGTGACTTTTATGTCTTCTCCTTTTTCCTATACTAAAGTGTTAGACTCAATTAATTTAGTTTAATTTCGGTTTTTCAAACATTATATTTTAAAGCAAATTTTTGTTAAAGATTATTTATATCCAACTCTATAACTCGCTTATGGTTGGTCTTACAAAAGAAATGCAAATAACTATTTTGTAGGAAATTTTATCAGCTTTAATTTTGAAAGAAAGATAAAAATTGATAGGAATAATTGTTTTCGAGATATAAGCAAAAAACCAAAGTAAAAACTGTTACAGTTATTGAACAAAAATGTAAGTTTTCGAGATATAAGCAAGAAACTGTTACCTTAATTAAGCGCTTGCATATAAGCAAATTTAGTACTATTAGTATTATTATTATTAATGTTATTGTTATTGATATGACGACTAAGTACGACTCTCAAGACTTTGGTGACTTTTATGTCACCTCCTTTTTCTTCTAATAAAGTATTGGACAAAATAAATTAAGTGTATTTTAAATCACAAGACATTTTCTGTTAAAGCACTTTTTTTTTAAATATTAATTATTTTTAAACTTATATCTCGCTTATGGTTAGTCCTACATGAAAAATGCAAATTACTATTTTGTAGGAAATTTTATTTTTTAGTTTTTCAAACATTTTATTTTAAAGCAAGTTTTTGTTAAATATTATTTATATCCAACTCTATAACTCGCTTATGGTTGGTCCTACAAGAAAAATGCAAATAACTTTTTTGTAGAAAATTTTATCAGCTTTAATTTTGAAAAAAAGATAAAAATTGATAGGAATAATTGTTTTCGAGATATAAGCAAAAAAACAAAGTGAAAACTGTTACAGTAACTAAACAAAAATGTAATTCAGTTTTCAATGTTTGAGACGAAGACGAAAATGCAGCATTTAAAAACGACTCTGAAGACTTCTGTGACTTTTAAGTCACCTCCTTTTTTTTCTAATAATGTATTGGACCCAATAAATTAAGTGTATTTTAAATCACAAGACATTTTCTGTTAAAGCACTTTTTTTTTAAATATTGATTATTTTCAAACTTATATCTCGCTTATGGTTAGTCCTACATGAAAAATGCAAATAACTATTTTGTAGGAAATTTTATCAGCTTTAATTTTAGTAAACAGATAAAAATTGATAGGAGTAACTATTTTCGAGATATAAGCAAGAAACCAAAAAACTGTTACCTTAATTAAGCGCTTGCATATAAGCAAATTTAGTACTAAAAACAACTCTGAAGACTTTGGTGATTTTTATGTCTTCTCCTTTTTCCTCTACTAAAGTGTTAGACACAATTAATTTAGTTTAATTTTAGTTTTCCAAACATTTTATTTTAAAGCAAGTTTTTGTTAAATATTATTTATACCCAACTCTATAACTCGCTTATGGTTGGTCCTACAAGAAAAATGTAAATAACTATTTTGTAGGAAATATTATCAGCTTTAATTTTGAAAGAAAGATAAAAATTGATAGGAGTAACTGTTTTCGAGATATAAGCAAAAAACCAATAAGAAAACTGAAACTGTTACTGAACAAAAATGTAATTCAGTTTTCAATGTTTGAGACGAAGACGAAAATGCAGCATTATTATTATTATTAATGTTATTGTTATTAATATGACAACTAAAAACGACTCTGAAGACTTTGGTGACTTTTATGTCTTCTCCTTTTTCCTATACTAAAGTGTTAGACTCAATTAATTTAGTTTAATTTCGGTTTTTCAAACATTATATTTTAAAGCAAATTTTTGTTAAAGATTATTTATATCCAACTCTATAACTCGCTTATGGTTGGTCTTACAAAAGAAATGCAAATAACTATTTTGTAGGAAATTTTATCAGCTTTAATTTTGAAAGAAAGATAAAAATTGATAGGAATAATTGTTTTCGAGATATAAGCAAAAAACCAAAGTAAAAACTGTTACAATTATTGAACAAAAATGTAAGTTTTCGAGATATAAGCAAGAAACTGTTACCTTAATTAAGCGCTTGCATATAAGCAAATTTAGTACTATTAGTATTATTATTATTAATGTTATTGTTATTGATATGACGACTAAGTACGACTCTCAAGACTTTGGTGACTTTAATGTCACCTCCTTTTTCTTCTAATAAAGTATTGGACCCAATAAATTAAGTGTATTTTAAATCACAAGACATTTTCTGTTAAAGCACTTTTTTTTTAAATATTAATTATTTTTAAACTTATATCTCGCTTATGGTTAGTCCTACATGAAAAATGCAAATTACTATTTTGTAGGAAATTTTATTTTTTAGTTTTTCAAACATTTTATTTTAAAGCAAGTTTTTGTTAAATATTATTTATATCCAACTCTATAACTCGCTTATGGTTGGTCCTACAAGAAAAATGCAAATAACTTTTTTGTAGGAAATTTTATCAGCTTTAATTTTGAAAAAAAGATAAAAATTGATAGGAATAATTGTTTTCGAGATATAAGCAAAAAAACAAAGTGAAAACTGTTACAGTAACTAAACAAAAATGTAATTCAGTTTTCAATGTTTGAGACGAAGACGAAAATGCAGCATTTAAAAACGACTCTGAAGACTTCTGTGACTTTTAAGTCACCTCCTTTTTTTTCTAATAATGTATTAGACCCAATAAATTAAGTGTATTTTAAATCACAAGACATTTTCTGTTAAAGCACTTTTTTTTTAAATATTGATTATTTTCAAACTTATATCTCGCTTATGGTTAGTCCTACATGAAAAATGCAAATAACTATTTTGTAGGAAATTTTATCAGCTTTAATTTTAGTAAACAGATAAAAATTGATAGGAGTAACTGTTTTCGAGATATAAGCAAGAAACCAAAAAACTGTTACCTTAATAAAGCGCTTGCATATAAGCAAATTTAGTACTATTAGTATTATTATTATTAATGTTATTGTTATTAATATGACGACTAAAGACGACTCTGAAACATTTAGTGACTTTTATGTCTTCTCCTTTTTCCTATACTAAAGTGTTAGACCCAATTAATTTAGTTTAATTTCGGTTTTTCAAACATTTTATTTTAAAGCAAATTTTTGTTAAAGATTATTTATATCCATATCTCGCTTATGGTTAGTCTTACATGAAAAATGCAAATAACTATTTTGTAGGAAATTTTATCAGCTTTAATTTTAAAAGAAAGATAAAAATTGATAGAAGTAACTGTTTTCGAGATATAAGCAAAAAACCAATAAGAAAACTGTAACTGTTACTGAACAAAAATGTAATTCAGTTTTCAATGTTTGAGACAAAGACGAAAATGCAGCATTTAAAATCGACTCTGAAGACTTCAGTAACTTATATCTCACCTCCTTTTTCTTCTAATAAAGTATTGGACCTAATAAATTAAGTGTA
The DNA here is from genome assembly GCF_031307605.1 of Tribolium castaneum. Taxonomy (NCBI): domain Eukaryota; kingdom Metazoa; phylum Arthropoda; class Insecta; order Coleoptera; family Tenebrionidae; genus Tribolium; species Tribolium castaneum. The sequence goes on along the minus strand of NC_087395.1, from coordinate 10,208,178 downwards.
TTTTAAATCACAAAACATTTTCTGTTAAAGCACTTTTTTTTTTAAATATTAATTATTTTCAAACTTATATCTCGCTTATGGTTAGTTCTACATGAGAAATGCAAATAACTATTTTGTAGGAAATTTTATCAGCTTTAATTTTGAAAGAAAGATAAAAATTGATAGGAGTAATTGTTTTCGAGATATAAGCAAAAAACCAAAGTAAAAACTGTTACAGTTACTGAACAAAAATGTAATTCAGTTTTCAATGTTTGAGAGGAAGACGAAAATGCAGCATTTAAAAACGACTCTGAAGACTTTAGTGACTTTTATGTCTCCTCCTTTTTCCTCTACTAAAGTGTTAGACACAATTAATTTAGTTTAATTTCAGTTTTTCAAACATTTTATTTTAAAGCAAATTTTTGTTAAATATTAAAAACTATAAAATGGTTTAGATTGCCTAAAAACACACATCACACATGATCTTTTGCATAGAAATGAGAAAACGCTCATGTAACACACAAAATAAGCTCCATTTTTTCTTATTAAAAGTATTATTATTATTATTATTACTTTTGTTACTATTACTATTATTATTATTATTATTATTATTGTTATTATTATTATTATTAACTTTTGTATAGTAAATGATTTTATACCAGTTTTAAAATGAGTTATTAATTTTAGACAATTTCTTGCCTAAAAACACAGATCACATATGATTTCTTGCATAGAAATGAGAAAACACTCATATAACACATAAAATAAGCTTCATTTTTGCTTAGAAAACTAAGCTTACTTTTATTACTATTATTATTATTTTATTATTATTATTGTTATTATTATTATTATTATTATTATTATTATTATTGTTATTATTATTATTATTATTATTATTATTATAATTATTATTATTATTATTATTATTATTATTATTATTATTATTATTATTATAATTATTATTATTAAAAACCGATTTTAACTTTTGTATAGTATTGTTTTTATACCAGTTTTAAAATGAGTGATTAATATTAGCCAATTTCTTGCCTAAAAACTATAAAATGGCTAAGATTGCCTAAAAACACTGATCACACATGATCTTTTGCATAGAAATGAGAAAACGCTCATATAACACAAAATAAGCTTTATTTTTGCTTAGAAAACTAAGCTTACTTTTATTACTACTATTATTATTATTTTTATTATTATTATTATTATTATTATTATTATTATTATTATTATTATTATTATTAATTATTATTATTATAATTATTATTATTAATATTATTATTATTATTAATAACCGATTATAACTTTTGTATAGTAAATGTTTTTATAACAGTTTTAAAATGAATTATTAGTTTTAGACAATTTCTTGCCTAAAAACACAGATCACAGATGATCTCTTGCAGAGAAATGAGAAAACGCTCAGATAACACAAAATAAGCATCATTTTTGCTTAAAAAACTAAGCTCTAATTTAGAAAGAAATTCATTATTATAAGTATTATTATCATTATTATTATTATTATTATTATTATTATTATTATTATTATTATTATTAACTTTTGTATAGTAAATGTTTTTATACCAGTTTTAAAATGAGTTATTAATTTTATTCAATTTCTTGCCTAACAACACAGATCACAGATGATCTCTTGCATAGAAATGAGAAAACGCTCATATAACACACAAAATAAGCTTCATTCATTATTATTATTATTATTATTATTATTATTATTATTATTATTATTATTATTATTATTATTATTATTATTATTATTATTATTATTATTATTATTATTATTAACTTTTGTATTGTAAATGTTTTTATACCAGTTTTAAAATGAGTTATTAATTTTAGACAATTTCTTGCCTAAAAACACAGATCACAGATGATTTCTTGCATAGAAATGAGAAAACGCTCATATAACACAAAATAAGCTTCATTTTTGCTTAGAAAACTAAGCTTACTTTTATTACTATTATTATTTTTATTATTATTATTATTATTACTATTATTAGTATTATTATTTTTATTATTATTATTATTATTATTATTATTATTATTATTATTATTATTATTATTATTATTATTATTATTATTATTATTATTATTATTATTATTATTATTATTATTATTATTGTTATTATTATTATTATTATTATTAAAAACTTATATTAAACAGACAGAAAACGTCGTATTCTGACACAAAAAAACGAATTACGTTATAGACTTGACGAGAACGGCGTATCTCGGACTCTTATAGGACTTTTATAGAGTCAAAAAGTATCAGTTTGGATTAAAATAAATTATTTTTGTTGACTCTCAGTCTGAATTGTTCATCAGTTCAAACAAAAACGGCTTATTTTAGACGATCTTTTGCTTTGAACAAGAAAACTTACATCGAACAGACTAAAAACGTATTAATCTGGCATAAAAGAGCAATTTATGTATCACTTTAGATAAAGGCAGCTAATCCTATTCGTTTCATTGCTTAAAATAGACAAAATTGTTAATAAATCTAACAAAAACGCTGTATTCTAGCACAAAATACTAATTACATTATAGTTTCGACGAGAATAGCTTATTTGAAATGATTCTATGCTTCCAAACGAGTAAATTTTTATTAAACAGCTGCCAAACATCATGTTTTGTCCTATGAAGACATTTTATATTGCAGTTTGTATTAAAACAAAATATTTTCGTTGATTCTTTGTTAGAAGCAGCAAACCTAACATTAAAGAATCTGAAAACTTTGTATTCGGACACAAACCACTGAATTTTGTATCAGTTTAGACAAAAACGGTTGATTTTCGACAATATTTTGCTTTGAACAAGAAAACTTATATCAAACTGACTAAAAACGTCTTATTTTAGCACAAAACAAAAGATTTGCGTTATAGTCTTAAAGCTGATTCATGCCACAGTTTGGACAAAAACCAAATATTTTTGTTAATTCATTGTTACAAACAAGAAACCTTACATCAAAGAAACTGAAAACCCCTTATTCAGGCACAGAAATTCGAATTACGTTTCAGTCTGCACAAAAACTGCTTATTTTAGACGATCTTTTGTCTTGAACACGAAAACTTACATTAAAAAGATTAAAAACGTCTTATTCTGGCTGAAAACTGCAAATTATATATTGCTCTAGATAAAAGCAATTTATCCTGATTACTCCTTTACTTAGAATAGAGTAAACTTGTATAAAACTTAATGAAAACTTTAAATTTCGTCTCAAAGAAATAATTTACATTATAGTTTTGACCAGCACTGTTTATTTCAAACGAATTTATCATTCGAAACTAATGAACTTTTATGGGGCAGATGCAAAACCACATATTACCATATAAAGCGTTGTTTTAAAGCAAAGTATTACCTTTTGCAACAAGAAATTTCACGTCAAAGAAACTGAAAACTTCGTATCCATGCATAAATATCGAATTACGTATCAGTTTAGGCAAATACAGCTTATTTTAAACGATTCATTGCTATAAACAAGAAAAATTTTATCAAGCATATTGAAAACGTCTTATTCTCGAAAATAAGAGCAAATTATGTATCAGTTTTGACAAAAGCGGATTACTCTGTTTGATTCTATGCTTAGAGTAGAGTAAACTACTATAAAACGTAATGAAAACTTTATATTCAAGCTCAAAAGAACAAATTACGTTATAGTTTTGGCAAAAAAAAAATATTTCGGACGATTACATACTTCGAAGTAAGCAAACTTTAATTGAACAAGTGCAAAAGCTAATACTTTGCTTTAAAATAACGATTTATGTGGTAATATGGTATTTTGCATCTGTCCTATAAAAGTTTACTCGTTTCGCTCCATTGAATCATTCGAAAGAAATTATTTTGACACAACAACGAAAATAATTTGTTTTTGTTTAAACTGTAACATAAATCGCTTTTATAAAACGAACTAAGACGTTTGGCATCTGTTTATTGAAAGTTTTCTCGTTTGGGGGCATAAAATCGTTTGAAATTATCAGTTCTGGTCAAAACTATAACGTAAATTATTTCTTTGTATCACTTTAAAGATTTGCGTTATAGTCTTGACGAGAACTGTTAATTTCAAACGATTCTATGCTTTGAAACCAGTATACTTTCACTGAACAGAGGCAAAACGTCTGATTTCGCCTTTAAAAAACGATTTATGTCACAGTTTGGATTAAAACCAATGATTTTCGTTTATTCATTGTTACAAACAAGAAACCTTACATCAAAGAAACTGAAAACCTCTTATTCAGGCCCAGAAAATCAAATTACGTTTCAGTCTAGACACAAATTGCTTATTTTAGACGATTCTTTCTTTTGAACACGAAAACTTACATTAAAAAGATTAAAAACGTCTTATTCTGGCTCAAAACTGCAAATTATGTATTACTTTGGATAAAAGCAGTTTATCCTGATTACTCCTTTGCTTAGAATAGAGCAAACTTGTATAAAACTTAATGAAAACTTTAAATTTCGTCTCAAAGAAATAATTTACGTTATAGTTTTGACCAGAACTGTTAATTTCAAACGATTTTATGCCCCCAAACGAGAAAACTTTCACTAAACAAATGCCAAACGTCTTAGTTCGTTTTATAAAAGCGACTTATGTAACAGTTTAAACAAAAACAAATTATTTTCGCTGTTGTTGTGTTAAAATAATTTATTTCGAATGATTCAATGGAGCGAAACGAGTAAACTTTTATAGGACAGATGCAAAATACCATATTACCACATAAATCGTTATTTTAAAGCAAAGTATTAGCTTTTGCACTTGTTCAATTAAAGTTTGCTTACTTCGAAGTATGTAATCGTCCGAAATATTTTTTTTTGCCAAAACTATAACGTAATTTGTTCTTTTGAGCTTGAATATAGAGTTTTCATTACGTTTTATAGTAGTTTACACTACTCTAAGCATAGAATCAAACAGAGTAATCCGCTTTTGTTAAAACTGATACATAATTTGCTCTTATTTTCGAGAATAAGACGTTTTCAATATGCTTGATAAAATTTTTCTTGTTTATAGCAAGGAATCGTTTAAAATAAGCTGTATTTGCTTAAACTGATACGTAATTCGATATTTATGCATGGATACGAAGTTTTCAGTTTCTTTGACGTGAAATTTCTTGTTGCAAAAGGAAATACTTTGCTTTAAAACAACGCTTTATATGGTAATATGTGGTTTTGCATCTGCCCCATAAAAGTTCATTAGTTTCGAATGATAAATTCGTTTGAAATAAACAGTGCTGGTCAAAACTATATTGTAAATTATTTCTTTGAGACGAAATTTAAAGTTTTCATTAAGTTTTATACAAGTTTACTCTATTCTAAGTAAAGGAGTAATCAGGATAAATTGCTTTTATCTAGAGCAATATATAATTTGCAGTTTTCAGCCAGAATAAGACGTTTTTAATCTTTTTAATGTAAGATTTCGTGTTCAAGACAAAAGATCGTCTAAAATAAGCAGTTTTTGTCCAGACTGAAACGTAATTCGAATTTCTGTGCCTGAATAAGGGGTTTTCAGTTTCTTTGATGTAAGGTTTCTTGTTTGTAACAATGAATTAACAAAAATATTTGGTTTTTATCCAAACTGTGGCATGAATCAGCTTTAAGACTATAACGCAAATCTTTTGTTTTGTGCTAAAATAAGACGTTTTTAGTCAGTTTGATATAAGTTTTCTTGTTCAAAGCAAAATATTGTCGAAAATCAACCGTTTTTGTCTAAACTGATACAAAATTCGGTGGTTTGTGTCCGAATACAAAGTTTTCAGATTCTTTAATGTTAGGTTTGCTGCTTCTAACAAAGAATCAACGAAAATATTTTGTTTTAATACAAACTGCAATATAAAATGTCTTCATAGGACAAGACATGATGTTTGGCATCTGTTTAATAAAAATTTACTCGTTTGGAAGCATAGAATCATTTCAAATAAGCTATTCTCGTCGAAACTATAATGTAATTAGTATTTTGTGCTAGAATACAGCGTTTTTGTTAGATTTATTAACAATTTTGTCTATTTTAAGCAATGAAACGAATAGGATTAGCTGCCTTTATCTAAAGTGATACATAAATTGCTCTTTTATGCCAGATTAATACGTTTTTAGTCTGTTCGATGTAAGTTTTCTTGTTCAAAGCAAAAGATCGTCTAAAATAAGCCGTTTTTGTTTGAACTGATGAACAATTCAGACTGAGAGTCAACAAAAATAATTTATTTTAATCCAAACTGATACTTTTTGACTCTATAAAAGTCCTATAAGAGTCCGAGATACGCCGTTCTCGTCAAGTCTATAACGTAATTCGTTTTTTTGTGTCAGAATACGACGTTTTCTGTCTGTTTAATATAAGTTTTTAATAATAATAATAATAATAATAATAATAACAATAATAATAATAATAATAATAATAATAATAATAATAATAAAAATAATAGTAATAATAATAATAATAATAAAAATAATAGTAATAAAAGTAAGCTTAGTTTTCTAAGCAAAAATGAAGCTTATTTTGTGTTATATGAGCGTTTTCTCATATCTATGCAAGAAATCATCTGTGATCTGTGTTTTTAGGCAAGAAATTGTCTAAAATTAATAACTCATTTTAAAACTGGTATAAAAACATTTACAATACAAAAGTTAATAATAATAATAATAATAATAATAATAATAATAATAATAATAATAATACTAATAATAATAATAATAATAATAATAATAATGAATGAAGCTTATTTTGTGTGTTATATGAGCGTTTTCTCATTTCTATGCAAGAGATCATCTGTGATCTGTGTTGTTAGGCAAGAAATTGAATAAAATTAATAACTCATTTTAAAACTGGTATAAAAACATTTACTATACAAAAGTTAATAATAATAATAATAATAATAATAATAATAATAATAATAATAATAATAATAATAATAATAATAATAATAATAATAATAATAATAATAATAATAATGATAATAATACTTATAATAATGAATTTCTTTCTAAATTAAAGCTTAGTTTTTTTAAGCAAAAATGATGCTTATTTTGTGTTATCTGAGCGTTTTCTCATTTCTCTGCAAGAGATCATCTGTGATCTGTGTTTTTAGGCAAGAAATTGTCTAAAACTAATAATTCATTTTAAAACTGTTATAAAAACATTTACTATACAAAAGTTATAATCGGTTATTAATAATAATAATATTAATAATAATAATTATAATAATAATAATTAATAATAATAATAATAATAATAATAATAATAATAATAATAATAATAATAATAATAATAATAATAATAATAATAATAATAATAATAATAATAATAATAAAAATAATAATAATAGTAGTAATAAAAGTAAGCTTAGTTTTCTAAGCAAAAATAAAGCTTATTTTGTGTTATATGAGCGTTTTCTCATTTCTATGCAAAAGATCATGTGTGATCAGTGTTTTTAGGCAATCTTAGCCATTTTATAGTTTTTAGGCAAGAAATTGGCTAAAATTAATCACTCATTTTAAAACTGGTATAAAAACAATACTATACAAAAGTTAAAATCGGTTTTTAATAATAATAATAATAATAATAATAATAATAATAATAATAATAATAATTATAATAATAATAATAATAATAATAATAATAATAATAATAATAACAATAATAATAATAAAAATAATAATAATAGTAATAAAAGTAAGCTTAGTTTTCTAAGCAAAAATGAAGCTTATTTTGTGTGTTATATGAGTGTTTTCTCATTTCTATGCAAGAAATCATCTGTGATCTGTGTTTTTAGGCAAGAAATTGTCTAAAATTAATAACTCATTTTAAAACTGGTATAAAATCATTTACTATACAAAAGTTAATAATAATAATAATAACAATAATAATAATAATAATAATAATAGTAATACTAACAAAAGTAATAATAATAATAATAATACTTTTAATAAGGAAAAATGGAGCTTATTTTGTGTGTTACATGAGCGTTTTCTCATTTCTATGCAAAAGATCATGTGTGATGTGTGTTTTTAGGCAATCTAAACCATTTTATAGTTTTTAATATTTAACAAAAATTTGCTTTAAAATAAAATGTTTGAAAAACTGAAATTAAACTAAATTAATTGTGTCTAACACTTTAGTAGAAGAAAAAGGAGGTGACATATAAGTCACTGAAGTCTTCAGAGTCGATTTTAAATGCTGCATTTTCGTCTTCGTCTCAAACATTGAAAACTGAATTACATTTTTGTTCAGTAACAGTTACAGTTTTCTTATTGGTTTTTTGCTTATATCTCGAAAACAGTTACTTCTATCAATTTTTATCTTTCTTTTAAAATTAAAGCTGATAAAATTTCCTACAAAATAGTTATTTGCATTTTTCATGTAAGACTAACCATAAGCGAGATATAAGTTTAAAAATTATTAATATTTAAAAAAAAAGTGCTTTAACAGAAAATGTCTTGTGATTTAAAATACACTTAATTTATTGGGTCCAATACTTTATTAGAAGAAAAAGGAGGTGACTTAAAAGTCACAGAAGTCTTCAGAGTCGTTTTTAAATGCTGCATTTTCGTCTTCGTCTCAAACATTGAAAACTGAATTACATTTTTGTTCAGTAACAGTTACAGTTTTCTTATTGGTTTTTTGCTTATATCTCGAAAACAATTACTCCTATCAATTTTTATCTTTTTTTCAAAATTAAAGCTGATAAAATTTCCTACAAAATAGTTATTTGCATTTTTTTTGTAAGACCAACCATAAGCGAGTTATAGAGTTGGATATAAATAATCTTTAACAAAAATTTGCTTTAAAATATAATGTTTGAAAAACCGAAATTAAACTAAATTAATTGAGTCTAACACTTTAGTATAGGAAAAAGGAGAAGACATAAAAGTCACCAAAGACTTCAGAGTCGTTTTTAGTCGTCATATTAATAACAATAACATTAATAATAATAATAATGCTGCATTTTCGTCTTCGTCTCAAACATTGAAAACTGAATTACATTTTTGTTCAGTAACAGTTACAGTTTTCTTATTGGTTTCTTGCTTATATCTCGAAAACAGTTACTTCTATCAATTTTTATCTTTTTTTCAAAATTAAAGCTGATAACATTTCCTACAAAATAGGCAAATACAGCTTATTTTAAACGATTCATTGCTATAAACAAGAAAAATTTTATCAAGCATATTGAAAACGTCTTATTCTCGAAAATAAGAGCAAATTGTGTATCAGTTTTGACAAAAGCGGATTACTCTGTTTGATTCTATGCTTAGAGTAGAGTAAACTACTATAAAACGTAATGAAAACTCTATATTCAAGCTCAAAAGAACAAATTACGTTATAGTTTTGGCAAAAAAAAAATATTTCGGACGATTACATACTTCGAAGTAAGCAAACTTTAATTGAACAAGTGCAAAAGCTAATACTTTGCTTTAAAATAACGATTTATGTGGTAATATGGTATTTTGCATCTGTCCTATAAAAGTTTACTCGTTTCGCTCCATTGAATCATTCGAAAGAAATTATTTTGACACAACAACAACGAAAATAATTTGTTTTTGTTTAAACTGTAACATAAATCGCTTTTATAAAACGAACTAAGACGTTTGGCATCTGTTTATTGAAAGTTTTCTCGTTTGGGGGCATAAAATCGTTTGAACATATATAAGCAAATTTAGTACTATTAGTTTATTAATATTATTGTTATTAATATGACGACTAAAGACGATTCTGAAACCTTTAAAGACTTTTATGTCTTCTCCATTTTCCTCCACTAAAGTGTTAGACACAATTAATTTAGTTTGATTTCAGTTTTTCAAACATTTTATTTTAAAGCAAATTTTTGTTAGAAATTATTTATATTCATCTCTATAACTCGCTTATGCTTGGTCCTACAAGAAAAATGCAAATAATTACTTTGTTGGAAATTTTATCAGCTTTAATTTTGAAAAAAAGATAAAATTTGATAGGTGTAACTGTTTTCGAGATATAAGCTAGAAACCAAAAAACTGTTACATTAATTAAGCGCTTGCATATAAGCAAATTTAGTACTATTAGTATTATTATTATTAATGCTATTGTTATTAATATGACGACTAAAAACGACTCTGAAGACTTTAGTGACCTTTATGTCTTCTCCTTTTTCTTCTACTAAAGTGTTAGACACAATTAATTTGGTTTAATTTTAGTTTTTCAAACATTTTATTTTAAAGAAAATTTTTGTTAAAGATTATTTATATCCAACTCTATAACTCGCTTATGGTTGGTCCTACAAAAAAATGCAAATAACTATTTTGTAGGAAATGTTATCAGCTTTAATTTTGAAAAAAAGATAAAAATTGATAGAAGTAACTGTTTTCGAGATATAAGCAAGAAACCAATAAGAAAACTGTAACTGTTACTGAACAAAAATGTAATTCAGTTTTCAATGTTTGAGACGAAGACGAAAATGCAGCATTATTATTATTATTAATGTTATTGTTATTAATATGACGACTAAAAACGACTCTGAAGTCTTTGGTGACTTTTATGTCTTCTCCTTTTTCCTATACTAAAGTGTTAGACTCAATTAATTTAGTTTAATTTCGGTTTTTCAAACATTATATTTTAAAGCAAATTTTTGTTAAAGATTATTTATATCCAACTCTATAACTCGCTTATGGTTGGTCTTACAAAAAAAATGCAAATAACTATTTTGTAGGAAATTTTATCAGCTTTAATTTTGAAAAAAAGATAAAAATTGATAGGAGTAATTGTTTTCGAGATATAAGCAAAAAACCAATAAGAAAACTGTAACTGTTACTGAACAAAAATGTAATTCAGTTTTCAATGTTTGAGACGAAGACGAAAATGCAGCATTTAAAAACGACTCTGAAGACTTCTGTGACTTTTAAGTCACCTCCTTTTTCTTCTAATAAAGTATTGGACCCAATAAATTAAGTGTATTTTAAATCACAAGACATTTTCTGTTAAAGCACTTTTTTTTTAAATATTAATAATTTTTAAACTTATATCTCGCTTATGGTTAGTCTTACATGAAAAATGCAAATAACTATTTTGTAGGAAATTTTATCAGCTTTAATTTTAAAAGAAAGATAAAAATTGATAGAAGTAACTGTTTTCGAGATATAAGCAAAAAACCAATAAGAAAACTGTAACTGTTACTGAACAAAAATGTAATTCAGTTTTCAATGTTTGAGACGAAGACGAAAATGCAGCATTTAAAATCGACTCTGAAGACTTCAGTGACTTCTATGTCACCTCCTTTTTCTTCTAATAAAGTATTGGACCTAATAAATTAAGGTCCTACATGAGAAATGCAAATAACTATTTTGTAGGAAATTTTATCAGCTTTAATTTTGAAAGAAAGATAAAAATTGATAGGAGTAATTGTTTTCGAGATATAAGCAAAAAACCCAAGTAAAAACTGTTACAGTTACTGAACAAAAATGTAATTCAGTTTTCAATGTTTGAGAGGAAGACGAAAATGCAGCATTTAAAAACGACTCTGAAGATTTTAGTGACTTTTATGTCTCCTCCTTTTTCCTCTACTAAAGTGTTAGACACAATTAATTTAGTTTAATTTCAGTTTTTCAAACATTTTATTTTAAAGCAAATTTTTGTTAAATATTAAAAACTATAAAATGGTTTAGATTGCCTAAAAACACACATCACACATGGTCTTTTGCATAGAAATGAGAAAACGCTCATGTAACACACAAAATAAGCTCCATTTTTCCTTATTAAAAGTATTATTATTATTATTATTACTTTTGTTACTATTACTATTATTATTATTATTATTATTATTGTTATTATTATTATTATTAACTTTTGTATAGTAAATGATTTTATACCAGTTTTAAAATGAGTTATTAATTTTAGACAATTTCTTGCCTAAAAACACAGATCACAGATGATTTCTTGCATAGAAATGAGAAAACACTCATATAACACACAAAATAAGCTTCATTTTTGCTTAGAAAACTAAGCTTACTTTTATTACTATTATTATTATTTTTATTATTATTATTGTTATTATTATTATTATTGTTATTATTATTATTATTATTATTATTATTATTATTATTATAATTATTATTATTATTATTATTATTATTATTATTATTATTATTATTATTATTATTATTATTATTATTATTAAAAACCGATTTTAACTTTTGTATAGTATTGTTTTTATACCAGTTTTAAAATGAGTGATTAATTTTAGCCAATTTCTTGCCTAAAAACTATAAAATGGCTAAGATTGCCTAAAAACACTGATCACACATGATCTTTTGCATAGAAATGAGAAAACGCTCATATAACACAAAATAAGCTTTATTTTTGCTTAGAAAACTAAGCTTACTTTTATTACTACTATTATTATTATTATTATTAGTATTATTATTATTATTATTATTATTATTATTATTATTATTATTATTATTATTATTATTATTATTATTAATTATTATTATTATAATTATTATTATTAATATTATTATTATTAATAACCGATTATAACTTTTGTATAGTAAATGTTTTTATAACAGTTTTAAAATGAATTATTAGTTTTAGACAATTTCTTGCCTAAAAACACAGATCACAGATGATCTCTTGCAGAGAAATGAGAAAACGCTCAGATAACACAAAATAAGCATCATTTTTGCTTAAAAAAACTAAGCTTTAATTTAGAAAGAAATTTATTATTATAAGTATTATTATCATTATTATTATTATTATTATTATTATTATTATTATTATTATTATTATTATTATTATTATTATTATTATTATTATTATTATTATTATTATTATTATTATTATTTTATTTATTACTATTATTATTATTATTATTATTATTATTATTAACTTTTGTATAGTAAATGTTTTTATACCAGTTTTAAAATGAGTTATTAATTTTATTCAATTTCTTGCCTAACAACACAGATCACAGATGATCTCTTGCATAGAAATGAGAAAACGCTCATATAACACACAAAATAAGCTTCATTCATTATTATTATTATTATTATTATTATTATTATTATTATTATTATTATTATTATTATTATTATTATTATTATTAACTTTTGTATTGTAAATGTTTTTATACCAGTTTTAAAATGAGTTATTAATTTTAGACAATTTCTTGCCTAAAAACACAGATCACAGATGATTTCTTGCATAGAAATGAGAAAACGCTCATATAACACAAAATAAGCTTCATTTTTGCTTAGAAAACTAAGCTTAGTTTTATTACTATTATTATTTTTATTATTATTATTATTATTACTATTATTAGTATTATTATTTTTATTATTATTATTATTATTATTATTATTATTATTATTAAAAACCGATTATAACTTTTGTATAGTATTGTTTTTATACCAGTTTTAAAATGAGTGATTAATTTTAGCCAATTTCGTTATGCGCTTGCATATAAGCAAATTTAGTACTATTAGTATTATTATTATTAATGTTATTGTTATTAATATGACGACTAAAAACGACTCTGAAGTCTTTGGTGACTTTTATGTCTTCTCCTTTTTCCTATACTAAAGTGTTAGACTCAATTAATTTAGTTTAATTTCGGTTTTTCAAACATTATATTTTAAAGCAAATTTTTGTTAAAGATTATTTATATCCAACTCTATAACTCGCTTATGGTTGGTCTTACAAAAAAAATGCAAATAACTATTTTGTAGGAAATTTTATCAGCTTTATTTTTGAAAAAAAGATAAAAATTGATAGGAGAAATTGTTTTCGAGATATAAGCAAAAAACCAAAGTAAAAACTGTTATAGTTACTGAACAAAAATGTAAGTTTTCGAGATATAAGCAAGAAATTGTTACCTTAATTAAGCGCTTGCATATAAGCAAATTTAGTACTATTAGTATTATTATTATTAATGTTATTGTTATTGATATGACGACTAAGAACGACTCTCAAGACTTTGGTGACTTTTATGTCACCTCCTTTTTCTTCTAATAAAGTATTGGACCCAATAAATTAAGTGTATTTTAAATCACAAGACATTTTCTGTAAAACACTTTTTTTTTAAATATTAATTATTTTTAAACTTATATCTCGCTTATGGTTAGTCCTACATGAAAAATGCAAATTACTATTTTGTAGGAAATTTTATTTTTTAGTTTTTCAAACATTTTATTTTAAAGCAAGTTTTTGTTAAATTTTATTTATATCCAACTCTATAACTCGCTTATGGTTGGTCCTACAAGAAAAATGCAAATAACTATTTTGTAGGAAATTTTATCAGCTTTAATTTTGAAAAAAAGATAAAAATTAATAGGAGTAACTGTTTTCGAGATATAAGCAAAAAACCAATAAGAAAACTGTAACTGTTACTGAACAAAAATGTAATTCAGTTTTCAATGTTTGAGACAAAGACAAAAATGCAGCATTTAAAAACGACTCTGAAGACTTCTGTGACTTTTAAGTCACCTCCTTTTTCTTCTAATAATGTATTGGACCCAATAAATTAAGTGTATTTTAAATCACATGACATTTTCTGTTAAAGCACTTTTTTTTAAATATTGATTATTTTCAAACTTATATCTCGCTTATGGTTAGTCCTACATGAAAAATGCAAATACCTATTTTGTAGGAAATTTTATCAGCTTTATTTATTATTATTGTTATTATTATTATTATTGTTATTATTATTGTTATTATTGTTATTGTTATTAATATGACGACTAAAAACAACTCTCAAAACTTTGGTGACTATTATGTCTTCTCCTTTTTCCTCAACTAAAGTGTTAGTCTTAATTAATTTAGTTTAATTTCGGTTTTTCAAACATTTTATTTTAAAGCAAATTTTTGTTAAAGATTATTTATATCCAACTCTATAACTCGCTTATGGTTGGTCCTACAAAAAAAATGCCAATAACTATTTTGTAGGAAATTTTATCAGCTTTGATTTTGAAAGTAAGACAAAAATTGATAGGAGTAATTGTTTTCGAGATATAAGCAAAAAACCAAAGTAAAACTGTTACAGTTACTGAACAAAAATGTAATTCAGTTTTCAATGTTTGAGACGAAGACGAAAATGCAGCATTTAAAAACGACTCTGAAGACTTCAGTGACTTTTATGTCACCTCCTTTTTCTTCTAATAAAGTATTGGACCCATTAAATTAAGTGTATTTTAAATCACAAGACATTTTCTGTTAAAGCACTTTTTTTTTAAATATTAATTATTTTCAAACTTTTGAAATAATTTGAAAATAATTAATATTTAAAAAAAAAGTGCTTTAACAGAAAATGTCTTGTGATTTAAAATACACTTAATTTAATGGGTCCAATACTTTATTAGAAGAAAAAGGAGGTGACATAAAAGTCACTGAAGTCTTCAGAGTCGTTTTTAAATGCTGCATTTTCGTCTTCGTCTCAAACATTGAAAACTGAATTACATTTTTGTTCAGTAACTGTAACAGTTTTTACTTTGGTTTTTTGCTTATATCTCGAAAACAATTACTCCTATCAATTTTTGTCTTACTTTCAAAATCAAAGCTGATAAAATTTCCTACAAAATAGTTATTGGCATTTTTTTTGTAGGACCAACCATAAGCGAGTTATAGAGTTGGATATAAATAATCTTTAACAAAAATTTGCTTTAAAATAAAATGTTTGAAAAACCGAAATTAAACTAAATTAATTAAGACTAACACTTTAGTTGAGGAAAAAGGAGAAGACATAAAAGTCACCAAAGTTTTGAGAGTTGTTTTTAGTCGTTATATTAATAACAATAACATTAATAATAATAATACTAATAGTACTAAATTTGCTTATATGCAAGCGCTTTATTAAGGTAACAGTTTTTTGGTTTCTTGCTTATATCTCGAAAACAGTTACTCCTATCAATTTTTATCTTTTTACTAAAATTAAAGCTGATAAAATTTCCTACAAAATAGTTTTTTGTATTTTTCTTGTAGGACCAAGCATAAGCGAGTTATAGAGATAGATATAAATAATATTTAACAAAAATTTGCTTTAAAATAAAATGTTTGAAATACTGAAATTAAACTAAATTAATTGTGTCTAACACTTTAGTATAGGAAAAAGGAGAAGACATAAAAGTCACCAAAGTCTTCAGAGTCGTTTTTAGTCGTCATATTAATAACAATAACATTAAGAATAATAATACTAATAGTACTAAATTTGCTTATATGCAAGCGCTTTATTAAGGTAACAGTTTTTTGGTTTCTTGCTTATATCTCGAAAACAGTTACTCCTATCAATTTTTATCTGTTTACTAAAATTAAAGCTGATAAAATTTCCTACAAAATAGTTATTTGCATTTTTTATGTAGGACTAACCATAAGCGAGATATAAGTTTGAAAATAATCAATATTTAAAAAAAAGTGCTTTAACAGAAAATGTCATGTGATTTAAAATACACTTAATTTATTGGGTCCAATACATTATTAGAAGAAAAAGGAGGTGACTTAAAAGTCACAGAAGTCTTCAGAGTCGTTTTTAAATGCTGCATTTTCGTCTTCGTCTCAAACAATGAAAACTGAATTACATTTTTGTTTAGTAACTGTAACAGTTTTCACTTTGGTTTTTTGCTTATATCTCGAAAACAATTATTCCTATCAATTTTTATCTTTTTTTCAAAAATAAAGCTGATAAAATTTCCTACAAAATAGTTATTTGCATTTTTTTTGTAAGACCAACCATAAGCGAGTTTTAGAGTTGGATATAAATAATCTTTAACAAAAATTTGCTTTAAAATATAATGTTTAAAAAACCGAAATTAAACTAAATTAATTGAGTCTAACACTTTAGTATAGGAAAAAGGAGAAGACATAAAAGTCACCAAAGACTTCAGAGTCGTTTTTAGTCGTCATATTAATAACAATAACATTAATAATAATAATACTAATAGTACTAAATTTGCTTATATGCAAGCGCTTTATTAAGGTAACAGTTTTTTGGTTTCTTGCTTATATCTCGAAAACAGTTACTTCTATCAATTTTTATCTTTTTTTCAAAATTAAAGCTGATAACATTTCCTACAAAATAGTTATTTGCATTTTTTTGTAGGACCAACCATAAGCGAGTTATAGAGTTGGATATAAATGATCTTTAACAAAAATTTTCTTTAAAATAAAATGTTTGAAAAACTAAAATTAAACCAAATTAATTGTGTCTAACACTTTAGTAGAGGAAAAAGGAGAAGACATAAAGGTCACTAAAGTCTTCAGAGTCGTTTTTAGTCGTCATATTAATAACAATAACATTAATAATAATAATACTAATAGTACTAAATTTGCTTATATGCAAGCGCTTAATTAATGTAACAGTTTTTTGGTTTCTAGCTTATATCTCGAAAACAGTTACACCTATCAAATTTTATCTTTCTTTCAAAATTAAAGCTGATAAAATTTCCAACAAAGTAATTATTTGCATTTTTCTTGTAGGACCAAGCATAAGCGAGTTATAGAGATGAATATAAATAATTTCTAACAAAAATTTGCTTTAAAATAAAATGTTTGAAAAACTGAAATTAAACTAAATTAATTGTGTCTAACACTTTAGTGGAGGAAAAAGGAGAAGACATAAAAGTCTTTAAAGGTTTCAGAATCGTCTTTAGTCATCATATTAATAACAATAACATTAATAAACTAATAGTACTAAATTTGCTTATATGCAAACGCTGCATTAAGGTAATAGTTTTTTGGTTTCTTGCTTATATCTCGAAAACAGTTACTCCTATCAATTTTTAACTTTTCACCAAAATTAAAGATGATAAAATTTCCTGCAAAATAGTTATTTGCATTTTTCATGTAGAACAAACCATAAGCGAGATATAAGTTTGAAAATAATTAATAATTAAAAAAAAAATGTGTTTTAACAGAAAATGGCTTGTGATTTAAAATACACTTAATTTATTGGGTCCAATACTTAATTAGAAGAAAAAGGAGGTGCAAATAACTATTTTGTTGGAAATTTTATTAGCTTTAATTGTGAAAGAAAGATAAAATTTGATAGGAGTAACTGTTTTCGAGATATAAGCAAAAAACCAATAAGAAAACTGTAACTGTTACTGAACAAAAATGTAATTCAGTTTTCAATGTTTGAGACGAAGACAAAAATGCAGCATTTAAAAACGACTCAGAAAACTTCAGTGACTTTTATGTCACCTCCTTTTTCTTCTAATAAAGTATTGGACCCAATAAATTAAGTGTATTATAAATCACAAGACATTTTCTGTTAAAACACTTTTTTTTAATTATTAATTACTTTCAAACTTATATCTCGCTTATGGTTAGTTCTACGTGAAAAATGCAAATAACTATTTTGTAGGAAATTTTATCACCTTTAATTTTGGTAAAAAAGTAAAAATTGATAGGAGTAACTGTTTTCGAGATATAAGCAAAAAACAAAAAAACTGTTACTTTAATTAAGCGCTTGCATATAAGCAAATTTAGTACTACTAGTATTGTTATTATAAATGTTATTGTTATTATTATGACGACTAAAGACAACTCTAAGACTTTAGTGACATTTATGTCTCCTCCTTTTTCCTCTACTAAAGTGTTAGACACAATTAATTTAGTTTAATTTCAGTTTTTCAAACATTTTATTTTAAAGCAAATTTTTGTTAAATATTAAAAACTATAAAATGGCTTAGATTGCCTAAAAACACACATCACACATGATCTTTTGCATAGAAATGAGAAAACGCTCATATAACACAAAATAAGCTTCATTTTTGCTTAGAAAACTAAGCTTACTTTTATTACTACTATTATTATTATTTTTATTATTATTATTATTATTATTATTACTATTATTATTATTATTATTATTATTATTATTATTATTATTATTAATATTATTATTAAAAACCGATTATAACTTTTGTATAGTAAATGTTTTTATACCAGTTTTAAAATGAGTTATTAATTTTAGACAATTTCTTGTCTAAAAACACAGATCACAGATGATCTCTTGCATAGAAATGAGAAAACGCTCATATAACACAAAATAAGCTTCATTTTTGCTTAGAAAACTAAGCTTACTTTTATTACTACTATTATTATTTTATTTATTATTATTATATTTATTATTATTATTATTATTATTATTACTATTATTATTATTATTATTAATATTATTATTATTAAAAACCGATTATAACTTTTGTATAGTAAATGTTTTTATACCAGTTTTAAAATGAGTTATATCAATTTAGACAATTTCTTGCCTAAAAACACAGATCACAGATGATCTCTTGCATAGAAATGAGAAAACGCTCAGATAACACAAAATACGCATCATTTTTGCTTAGAAAAACTAAGCTTTAATTTAGAAAGAAATTCATTATTATAAGTATTATTATCATTATTATTATTATTATTATTATTATTATTATTATTATTATTATTATTATTATTATTATTTATTACTATTATTATTATTATTATTGCTATTAACTTTTGTATAGTAAATGTTTTTATACCAGCTTTAAAATGAGTTATTAATTTTAGACAATTTCTTGCCTAAAAACACAGATCACAGATGATTTCTTGCATAGAAATGAGAAAACGCAAATAGTTTATAACTATTACTAATTGCAAATAGTTATTTGCATTTCTCATGTAGGACTAACCATAAGCGAGATATAAGTTTGAAAATAATTAATATTTTAAAAAAAAGTGCTTTAACAGAAAATGTTTTGTGATTTAAAATACACTTAATTTATTAGGTCCAATACTTTATTAGAAGAAAAAGAGGTGACATATAAGTCACTGAAGTCTTCAGAGTCGATTTTAAATGCTGCATTTTCGTCTTCGTCTCAAACATTGAAAACTGAGTTACATTTTGGTTCAGTAACAGTTACAGTTTTCTTATTGGTTTTTTGCTTATCTCTCGAAAACAGTTACTCCTATCAATTTGTATCTTTCTTTTAAAATTAAAGCTGATAAAATTTCCTTCAAAATAGTTATTTGCATTTTTCATGTAAGACTAACCATAAGCGAGATATACGCTTAAAAATTATTAATATTTAAAAAAAAGTGCTTTAACAGAAAATGTCTTGTGATTTAAAATACACTTAATTTATTGGGTCCAATACTTTATTAGAAGAAAAAGGAGGTGACATAAAAGTCGCTGAAGTCTTCAGAGTCGTTTTTAAATGGTGCATTTTCGTCTTCCTCTCAAACATTGAAAACTGAATTACATTTTTGTTCAGTAACTGTAACAGTTTTTACTTTGGTTTTTTGCTTATATCTCGAAAACAATTACTCCTATCAATTTTTATCTTTCTTTCAAAATTATAGCTGATAAAATTTCTTACAAAATAGTTATTTGCATTTCTTTTGTAAGACCAACCATAAGCGAGTTATAGAGTTGGATATAAATAATCTTTAACAAAAATTTGCTTTAAAATATAATGTTTGAAAAACCGAAATTAAATTAAATTCATTGAGTCTAACACTTTAGTATAGGAAAAAGGAGAAGACATAAAAGTCACCAAAGTCTTCAGAGTCGTTTTTAGTCGTCATATTAATAACAATAACATTAATAATAATAATAATGCTGCATTTTCGTCTTCGTCTCAAACATTGAAAACTGAATTACATTTTTGTTCAGTAACTGTAACAGTTTTTACTTTGGTTTTTTGCTTATATCTCGAAAACAATTACTCCTATCAATTTTTATCTTTCTTTCAAAATTAAAGCTGATAAAATTTCCTACAAAATAGTTATTTGCATTTCTTTTGTAAGACCAACCATAAGCGAGTTATAGAGTTGGATATAAATAATATTTAACAAAAACTTGCTTTAAAATAAAATGTTTGAAAAACTAAAATTAAACTAAATTAATTGTGTCTAACACTTTAGTAGAGGAAAAAGGAGAAGACATAAATGTCACTAAAGGTTTCAGAGTCGTCTTTAGTCGTCATATTAATAACAATAACATTAATAATAATACTACTAATAGTACTAAATTTGCTTACATGCAAACGCTTAATTAAGGTAACAGTTTTTTGCTTTCTTGCTTATATCTCGAAAATAGTTACTTATATCGATTTTTATCTTTTTACTAAAATTAAAGCTGATAAAATTTTCTACAAAATAGTTGTTTGCATTTTTCATGTAAGACTAACCATAAGCGAGATATAAGTTTAAAAATTATTAATATTTAAAAAAAAAGTGCTTTAACAGAAAATGTCTTGTGATTTAAAATACACTTAATTTATTGAGTCCAATACTTTATTAGAAGAAAAAGGAGGTGACATAAAAGTCGCTGAAGTCTTCAGAGTCGTTTATAAATGCTGCATTTTCGTCTTCGTCTCAAACATTGAAAACTGAATTACATTTTTGTTCAGTAACTGTAACAGTTTTTACTTTGGTTTTTTGCTTATATCTCGAAAACAATTACTCCTATCAATTTTTATCGTTTTTTCAAAAATAAAGCTGATAAAATTTACGACAAAATAGTTATTTGCATTTCTTTTGTAAGACTAACCATAAGCGAGTTATAGAGTTGGATATAAATAATATTTAACAAAAATTTGCTTTAAAATAAAATGCTTGAAAAACCGGAATTAAACTAAATTAATTGTGTCCAACACTTTAGTAGAGGAAAAAGGAGAAAACATAAAAGTCACTAAATGTTTCAGAGTCGTCTTTAGTCGTCCTATTAATAACAATAACATTAATAATAATAATACTAATATTACTAAATTTGCTTATATGCAAGCGCTTAATTAAGGTAACAGTTTCTTGCTTATATCTCGAAAACAGTTGCTCCTATCAATTTTTATCTTTTTACTAAAATTAAAGCTAATAAAATTTCCTACAAAATAGTTATTTGCATTTTTTATGTAGGACTAACCATAAGCGAGATAGAAGTTTGAAAATAATTAATATTTAAAAAAAAGTGCTTTAACAGAAAATGTCTTGTGATTTAAAATACACTTAATTTATTGGGATCAATACTCTATTAGAAGAAAAAGGAGGTGACATAAAAGTCACTGAAGTCTTCAGAGTCGTTTTTAAATGCTGCATTTTCGTCTTCGTCTCAAACATTGAAAACTGAATTACATTTTTGTTCAGTAACTGTAACAGTTTTCACTTTGGTTTTTTGCTTATATCTCGAAAACAATTACTCCTATCAATTTTTATCTTTCTTTCAACATTAAAGCTGATAAAATTTCCTACAAAATAGTTATTTGCATTTCTTTTGTAAGACCAACCATAAGCGAGTTATAGAGTTGGATATAAATAATCTTTAACAAAAATTTGCTTTAAAATAAAATGTTTGAAAAACCGAAATTAAATTAAATTAATTGGGTCTAACACTTTAGTATAGGAAAAAGGAGAAGACATAAAAGTCACTAAATGTTTCAGAGTCGTCTTAAGTCGTCATATTAATAACAATAACATTAATAATAATAATACTAATAGTACTAAATTTGCTTATATGCAAGCGCTTTATTAAGGTAACAGTTTTTTGGTTTCTTGCTTATATCTCGAAAACAGTTACTCCTATCAATTTTTATCTTTTTTTCAAAATTAAAGCTGATAAAATTTCCTACAAAATAGTTATTTCCATTTTTTTGTAGGACCAACCATAAGCGAGTTGAAGAGTTGGATATAAATAATCTTTAACAAAAATTTGCTTTAAAATAAAATGTTTGAAAAACCGATATTAAACTAAATTAATTGGGTCTAACACTTTAGTAGAGGAAAAAGGAGAAGACATAAAAATCACCAAAGTTTTCAGAGTTGTTTTTAGTACTAAATTTGCTTATATGCAAGCGCTTAATTAAGGTAACAGTTTTTTGGTTTCTTGCTTATATCTCGAAAACAGTTACTCCTATCAATTTTTATCTTTTTACTAAAATTAAAGCTGATAAAATTTCCTACAAAATAGTTATTTGTATTTTTCTTGTAGGACCAAGCATAAGCGAGTTATAGAGATAGATATAAATAATATTTAACAAAAATTTGCTTTAAAATAAAATGTTTGAAATACTGAAATTAAACTAAATTAATTGTGTCTAACAATTTAGTATAGGAAAAAGGAGAAGACATAAAAGTCACCAAAGTCTTCAGAGTCGTTTTTAGTCGTCATATTAATAACAATAACATTAATAATAATAATACTAATAGTACTAAATTTGCTTATATGCAAGCGCTTTATTAAGGTAACAGTTTTTTGGTTTCTTGCTTATATCTCGAAAACAGTTACTCCTATCAATTTTTATCTGTTTACTAAAATTAAAGCTGATAAAATTTCCTACAAAATAGTTATTTGCATTTTTCATGTAGGACTAACCATAAGCGAGATGTAAGTTTGAAAATAATCATTATTTAAAAAAAAAGTGCTTTAACAGAAAATGTCTTGTGATTTAAAATACACTTAATTTATTGGGTCCAATACATTATTAGAAGAAAAAGGAGGTGACTTGAAAGTCACAGAAGTCTTCAGAGTCGTTTTTAAATGCTGCATTTTCGTCTTCGTCTCAAACATTGAAAACTGAATTACATTTTTGTTTAGTAACTGTAACAGTTTTCACTTTGGTTTTTTGCTTATATCTCGAAAACTATTATTTCTATCAATTTTTATCTTTCTTTCAAAATTAAAGCTGATAAAATTTCCCACAAAATAGTTATTTGCATTTTTCTTGTAGGACGAACCATAAGCGAGTTATAGAGTTGGATATAAATAATATTTAACACAAACTTGCTTTAAAATTAAATGTTTGAAAAACTAAAAAATAAAATTTCCTACAAAATAGTAATTTGCATTTTTTATGTAGGACTAACCATAAGCGAGATATAAGTTTAAAAATAATTAATATTTAAAAAAAAAGTGCTTTAACAGAAAATGTCTTGTGATTTAAAATACACTTAATTTATTGGGTCCAATACTTTATTAGAAGAAAAAGGAGGTGACATAAAAGTCACCAAAGTCTTGAGAGTCGTTCTTAGTCGTCATATCAATAACAATAACATTAATAATAATAATAATACTAATAGTACTAAATTTGCTTATATGCAAGCGCTTAATTAAGGTAACAGTTTCTTGCTTATATCTCGAAAACTTACATTTTTGTTCAGTAACTGTAACAGTTTTTACTTTGGTTTTTTGCTTATATCTCGAAAACAATTACTCCTATCAATTTTTATCTTTCTTTCAAAATTAAAGCTGATAAAATTTTCTACAAAATAGTTATTTGCATTTCTTTTGTAAGACCAACCATAAGCGAGTTATAGAGTTGGATATAAATAATCTTTAACAAAACTTTGCTTTAAAATATAATGTTTGAAAAACCGAAATTAAACTAAATTAATTGGGTATAACACTTTAGTATAGATAAAAGGAGAAGACATAAAAGTCACCAAAGTCTTCAGAGTCGTTTTTAGTCGTCATATTAATAACAATAACATTAATAATAATAATAATGCTGCATTTTCGTCTTCGTCTCAAACATTGAAAACTGAATTACATTTTTGTTCAGTAACAGTTACAGTTTTCTTATTGGTTTTTTGCTTATATCTCAAAAACAGTTACTCCTATCAATTTTTATCTTTCTTTCAAAATTAAAGCTGATAAAATTTCTTACAAAATAGTTATTTGCATTTTTCTTGTAGGACCAACCATAAGCGAGTTATAGAGTTGGATATAAATAATATTTAACAATAACTTGCTTTAAAAAAAATGTTTGAAAAACTAAAATTAAACTAAATTAATTGTGTCTAACACTTTAGTAGAGGAAAAAGGAGAAGACATAAAGGTCACTAAAGGTTTCAGAGTCGTCTTTAGTCGTCATATTAATAACAATAACATTAATAATAATACTGATAGTACTAAATTTGCTTACATGCAAACGCTTAATTAAGGTAACAGTTTTTTGGTTTCTTGCTTATATCTGGAAAACAGTTACTTATATCAATTTTTATCTTTTTACTAAAATTAAAGCTGATAAAATTTTCTACAAAATAGTTATTTGCATTTTTCATGTAAGACTAACCATAAGCGAGATATAAGATTAAAAATTATTAATATTTAAAAAAAAATTGCTTTAACAGAAAATGTCTTGTGATTTAAAATACACTTAATTTATTGGGTCCAATACTTTATTAGAAGAAAAAGGAGGTGACATAAAAGTCGCCGAAGTCTTCAGAGTCGTTTCTAAATGCTGCATTTTCGTCTTCGTCTCAAACATTGAAAACTGAATTACATTTTTGTTCAGTAACTGTAACAGTTTTTACTTTGGTTTTTTGCTTATATCTCGAAAACAATTACTCCTATCAATTTTTATTTTTTTTTCAAAATTAAAGCTGATAAAATTTCCTACAAAATAGTTATTTGCATTTTTCATGTAGGACTAACCATAAGCGAGATATAAGTTTGAAAATAATTAATATTTAAAAAAAAAGTGCTTTAACAGAAAATGTCTTGTGATTTAAAATACACTTAATTTAATGGGTCCAATACTTTATTAGAAGAAAAAGGAGGTGACATAAAATTCACTGAAGTCTTCAGAGTCGATTTTAAATGCTGCATTTTCGTCTTTGTCTCAAACATTGAATACTGAATTACATTTTTGTTTAGTAACAGTTACAGTTTTATTATTGGTTTTTTGCTTATATCTCGAAAACAGTTACTCCTATCAATTTTTATCTTTCTTTCAAAATCAAAGCTGATAAAATTTCCTACAAAATAGTTATTGGCATTTTTTTTGTAGGACCAACCATAAGCGAGTTATAGAGTTGGATATAAATAATCTTTAACAAAAATTTGCTTTAAAATAAAATGTTTGAAAAACCGAAATTAAACTAAATTAATTAAGACTAACACTTTAGTTGAGGAAAAAGGAGAAGACATAAAAGTCACCAAAGTTTTGAGAGTCGTTTTTAGTCGTCATATTAATAACAATAACATTAATAATAATAATACTAATAGTACTAAATTTGCTAATATGCAAGCGCTTTATTAAGGTAACAGTTTTTTGGTTTCTTGCTTATATCTCGAAAACAGTTACTCCTATCAATTTTTATCTTTTTACTAAAATTAAAGCTGATAAAATTTCCTACAAAATAGTTATTTGTATTTTTCTTGTAGGACCAAGCATAAGCGAGTTATAGAGATAGATATAAATAATATTTAACAAAAATTTGCTTTAAAATAAAATGTTTGAAATACTGAAATTAAACTAAATTAATTGTGTCTAACACTTTAGTATAGAAAAAAGGAGAAGACATAAAAGTCACCAAAGTCTTCAGAGTCGTTTTTAGTCGTCATATTAATAACAATAACATTAATAATAATAATACTAATAGTACTAAATTTGCTTATATGCAAGCACTTTATTAAGGTAACAGTTTTTTGGTTTCTTGCTTATATCTCGAAAACAGTTACTCCTATCAATTTTTATCTTTTTACTAAAATTAAAGCTGATAAAATTTCTTACAAAATAGTTATTTGCATTTTTCTTGTAGGACCAACCATAAGCGAGTTATAGAGTTGGATATAAATAATATTTAACAATAACTTGCTTTAAAATAAAATGTTTGAAAAACTAAAATTAAACTAAATTAGTTGTGTCTAACACTTTAGTAGAGGAAAAAGGAGAAGACATAAAGGTCACTAAAGGTTTCAGAGTCGTCTTTAGTCGTCATATTAATAACAATGACATTAATAATAATACTAATAGTACTAAATTTGCTTACATGCAAACGCTTAATTAAGGTAACAGTTTTTTGGTTTCTTGCTTATATCTGGAAAACAGTTACTTATATCAATTTTTATCTTTTTACTAAAATTAAAGCTGATAAAATTTTCTACAAAATAGTTATTTGCATTTTTCATGTAAGACTAAGCATAAGCGAGATATAAGTTTAAAAATTATTAATATTTTAAAAAAAAGTGCTTTAACAGAAAATGTCTTGTGATTTAAAATACACTTAATTTATTGGGTCCAATACTATATTAGAAGAAAAAGGAGGTGACATAAAAGTCGCTGAAGTCTTCAGAGTCGTTTTTAAATGCTGCATTTTCGTCTTCGTCTCAAACATTGAAAACTGAATTACATTTTTGTTCAGTAACTGTAACAGTTTTTACTTTGGTTTTTTACTTATATCTCGAAAACAATTACTCCTATCAATTTTTATCTATCTTTCAAAATTAAAGCTGATAAAATTTCCTACAAAATAGTTATTTGCATTTCTTTTGTAAGACCAACCATAAGCGAGTTATAGAGTTGGATATAAATAATCTTTAACAAAAATTTGCTTTAAAATATAATGTTTGAAAAACCGAAATTAAACTAAATTAATTGAGTCTAACACTTTAGTATAGGAAAAAGGAGAAGACATAAAAGTCACCAAAGTCTTCAGAGTCGTTTTTAGTCGTCATATTAATAACAATAACATTAATAATAATAATAACGCTGCATTTTCGTCTTCGTCTCAAACATTGAAAACTGAATTACATTTTTGTTTAGTAACAGTTACAGTTTTCTTATTGGTTTTTTGCTTATATCTCGAAAACAGTTACTCCTATCAATTTTTATTTTTCTTTTAAAATTAAAGCTGATAAAATTTCCTACAAAATAGTTATTTGCATTTTTCTTGTAGGACCAACCATAAGCGAGTTATAGAGTTGGATATAAATAATATTTAACAAAAACTTGCTTTAAAATAAAATGTTTGAAAAACTAAAAAATAAAATTTCCTACAAAATAGTTATTTGCATTTTTCATGTAGAACAAACCATAAGCGAGATATAAGTTTGAAAATAATTAATAATTAAAAAAAAATGTGTTTTAACAGAAAATGTCTTGTGATTTAAAATACACTTAATTTATTGGGTCCAATACTTAATTAGAAGAAAAAGGAGGTGCAAATAACTATTTTGTTGGAAATTTTATTAGCTTTAATTGTGAAAGAAAGATAAAATTTGATAGGAGTAACTGTTTTCGAGATATAAGCAAAAAACCAATAAGAAAACTGTAACTGTAACTGAACAAAAATGTAATTCAGTTTTCAATGTTTGAGACGAAGACAAAAATGCAGCATTTAAAAACGACTCTGAAAACTTCAGTGACTTTTATGTCACCTCCTTTTTCTTCTAATAAAGTATTGGACCCAATAAATTAAGTGAATTATAAATCACAAGACATTTTCTGTTAAAACACTTTTTTTTAATTATTAATTACTTTCAAACTTATATCTCGCTTATGGTTAGTTCTACATGAAAAATGCAAATAACTATTTTGTAGGAAATTTTATCACCTTTAATTTTGGTGAAAAAGTAAAAATTGATAGGAGTAACTGTTTTCGAGATATAAGCAAAAAACAAAAAAACTGTTACCTTAATTAAGCGCTTGCATATAAGCAAATTTAGTACTACTAGTATTGTTATTATAAATGTTATTGTTATTAATATGACGACTAAAGACAACTCTAAGACTTTAGTGACTTTTATGTCTCCTCCTTTTTCCTCTACTAAAGTGTTAGACACAATTAATTTAGTTTAATTTCAGTTTTTCAAACATTTTACTTTAAAGCAAATTTTTGTTAAATATTAAAAACTATAAAATGGCTTAGATTGCCTAAAAACACACATCACACATGATCTTTTGCATAGAAATGAGAAAACGCTCATATAACACAAAATAAGCTTCATTTTTGCTTAGAAAACTAAGCTTACTTTTATTACTACTATTATTATTATATTTATTATTATTATATTTATTATTATTATTATTATTATTATTACTATTATTATTATTATTAATATTATTATTATTAAAAACCGATTATAACTTTTGTATTGTAAATGTTTTTATACCAGTTTTAAAATGAGTTATATTAATTTAGACAATTTCTTGCCTAAAAACACAGATCACAGATGATCTCTTGCATAGAAATGAGAAAACGCTCAGATAACACAAAATAAGCATCATTTTTGCTTAGAAAAACTAAGCTTTAATTTAGAAAGAAATTCATTATTATAAGTATTATTATCATTATTATTATTATTATTATTATTATTATTATTATTATTATTATTATTATTATTATTATTATTATTATTATTATTATTTATTACTATTATTATTATTATTATTATTAACTTTTGTATAGTAAATGTTTTTATACCAGTTTTAAAATGAGTTATTAATTTTAGACAATTTCTTGCCTAAAAACACAGATCACAGATGATTTCTTGCATAGAAATGAGAAAACGCTCATATAACACAAAAAGAGCTTCATGTTTGCTTATAAAACTAAGCTTACTTTTATTACTATTATTATTTTTATTATTATTATTATTATTATTATTATTATTATTATTATTATAATTATTATTGTTATTATTATTATTATTATTAAAAACTTATATTAAACAGACAGAAAACGTCGTATTCTGACACAAAAAAACGAATTACGTTATAGACTTGACGAGAACGGCGTATCTCGGACTCTTATAGGACTCTTATAGGGTCAAAAAGTATCAGTTTGGATTAAAATAAATTATTTTTGTTGACTCTCAGTCTGAATTGTTCATCAGTTCAAACAAAAACGGCTTATTTTAGACGATCTTTTGCTTTGAACAAGAAAACTTACATCGAACAGACTAAAAACGTATTAATCTGGCATAAAAGAGCAATTTATGTATCACTTTAGATAAAGGCAGCTAATCCTATTCGTTTCATTGCTTAAAATAGACAAAATTGTTAATAAATCTAACAAAAACGCTGTATTCTAGCACAAAATACTAATTACATTATAGTTTCGACGAGAATAGCTTATTTGGAATGATTCTATGCTTCCAAACGAGTAAATTTTTATTAAACAGATGCCAAACATCATGTTTTGTCCTATAAAGACATTTTATATTGCAGTTTGTATTAAAACAAAATATTTTCGTTGATTCTTTGTTAGAAGCAGCAAACCTAACATTAAAGAATCTGAAAACTTTGTATTCGGACACAAACCACCGAATTTTGTATCAGTTTAGACAAAAACGGTTGATTTTCGACAATATTTTGCTTTGAACAAGAAAATTTATATCAAACTGACTAAAAACGTCTTATTTTAGCACAAAACAAAAGATTTGCGTTATAGTCTTGAAGCTGATTCATGACACCGTTTGGATAAAAACCAATTATTTTTGTTAATTTATTGTTACAAACAAGAAACCTTACATCAAAGAAACTGAAAACCCCTTATTCAGGCACAGAAATTCGAATTACGTTTCAGTCTGGACAAAAGCTGCTTATTTTAGACGATCCTTTGTTTTGAACACGAAAACTTACATTAAAAAGATTAAAAACGTCTTATTCTGGCTGAAAACTGCAAATTATATATTACTCTAGATAAAAGCAATTTATCCTGATTACTCTTTTACTTAGAATAGAGTAAACTTGTATAAAATTTAATGAAAACTTTAAATTTAGTCTCAAAGAAATAATTTACGTTATAGTTTTGACCAGCACTGTTTATTTCAAACGAATTTATGATTCGAAACTAATGAACTTTTATGGGGCAGATGCAAAACCACATATTACCATATAAAGCGTTGTTTTAAAGCAAAGTATTACCTTTTGCAACAAGAAATTTCACGTCAAAGAAACTGAAAACTTCGTATCCATGCATAAATAACGAATTACGTATCAGTTTAGGCAAATACAGCTTATTTTAAACGATTCATTGCTATAAACAAGAAAAATTTTATCAAGCATATTGAAAACGTCTTATTCTCGAAAATAAGAGCAAATTATGTATCAGTTTTGACAAAAGCGGATTACTCTGTTTGATTCTATGCTTAGAGTAGAGTAAACTACTATAAAACGTAATGAAAACTCTATATTCAAACTCAAAAGAACAAATTACGTTATAGTTTTGGCAAAAAAAAAATATTTCGGACGATTACATACTTCGAAGTAAGCAAACTTTAATTGAACAAGTGCAAAAGCTAATACTTTGCTTTAAAATAACGATTTATGTGGTAATATGGTATTTTGCATCTGTCCTATAAAAGTTTACTCGTTTCGCTCCATTGAATCATTCGAAATAAATTATTTTGACACAACAACAACGAAAATAATTTGTTTTTGTTTAAACTGTAACATAAGTCGCTTTTATAAAACGAACTAAGACGTTTGGCATCTGTTTATTGAAAGTTTTCTCGTTTGGGGGCATAAAATCGTTTGAAATTAACAGTTCTGGTCAAAACTATAACTAAATTTCGTCTCAAAGAAATAATTTACGTTATAGTTTTGACCAGAACTGTTAATTTCAAACGATTTTATGCCCCCAAACGAGAAAACTTTCAATAAACAGATGCCAAACGTCTTAGTTCGTTTTATAAAAGCGACTTATGTTACAGTTTAAACAAAAACAAATTATTTTCGTTGTTGTTGTGTCAAAATAATTTATTTCGAATGATTCAATGGAGCGAAACGAGTAAACTTTTATAGGACAGATGCAAAATACCATATTACCACATAAATCGTTATTTTAAAGCAAAGTATTAGCTTTTGCACTTGTTCAATTAAAGTTTGCTTACTTCGAAGTATGTAATCGTCCGAAATATTTTTTTTTTGCCAAAACTATAACGTAATTTGTTCTTTTGAGTTTGAATATAGAGTTTTCATTACGTTTTATAGTAGTTTACTCTACTCTAAGCATAGAATCAAACAGAGTAATCCGCTTTTGTCAAAACTGATACATAATTTGCTCTTATTTTCGAGAATAAGACGTTTTCAATATGCTTGATAAAATTTTTCTTGTTTATAGCAATGAATCGTTTAAAATAAGCTGTATTTGCCTAAACTGATACGTAATTCGTTATTTATGCATGGATACGAAGTTTTCAGTTTCTTTGACGTGAAATTTCTTGTTGCAAAAGGTAATACTTTGCTTTAAAACAACGCTTTATATGGTAATATGTGGTTTTGCATCTGCCCCATAAAAGTTCATTAGTTTCGAATCATAAATTCGTTTGAAATAAACAGTGCTGGTCAAAACTATAACGTAAATTATTTCTTTGAGACTAAATTTAAAGTTTTCATTAAATTTTATACAAGTTTACTCTATTCTAAGTAAAGGAGTAATCAGGATAAATTGCTTTTATCTAGAGTAATATATAATTTGCAGTTTTCAGCCAGAATAAGACGTTTTTAATCTTTTTAATGTAAGTTTTCGTGTTCAAAACAAAGGATCGTCTAAAATAAGCAGCTTTTGTCCAGACTGAAACGTAATTCGAATTTCTGTGCCTGAATAAGGGGTTTTCAGTTTCTTTGATGTAAGGTTTCTTGTTTGTAACAATGAATTAACAAAAATAATTGGTTTTTATCCAAACTGTGTCATGAATCAGCTTCAAGACTATAACGCAAATCTTTTGTTTTGTGCTAAAATAAGACGTTTTTAGTCAGTTTGATATAAATTTTCTTGTTCAAAGCAAAATATTGTCGAAAATCAACCGTTTTTGTCTAAACTGGTACAAAATTCGGTGGTTTGTGTCCGAATACAAAGTTTTCAGATTCTTTAATGTTAGGTTTGCTGCTTCTAACAAAGAATCAACGAAAATATTTTGTTGTAATACAAACTGCAATATAAAATGTCTTTATAGGACAAAACATGATGTTTGGCATCTGTTTAATAAAAATTTACTCGTTTGAAAGCATAGAATCATTCCAAATAAGCTATTCTCGTCGAAACTATAATGTAATTAGTATTTTGTGCTAGAATACAGCGTTTTTGTTAGATTTATTAACAATTTTGTCTATTTTAAGCAATGAAACGAATAGGATTAGCTGCCTTTATCTAAAGTGATACATAAATTGCTCTTTTATGCCAGATTAATACGTTTTTAGTCTGTTCGATGTAAGTTTTCTTGTTCAAAGCAAAAGATCGTCTAAAATAAGCCGTTTTTGTTTGAACTGATGAACAATTCAGACTGAGAGTCAACAAAAATAATTTATTTTAATCCAAACTGATACTTTTTGACCCTATAAGAGTCCTATAAGAGTCCGAGATACGCCGTTCTCGTCAAGTCTATAACGTAATTCGTTTTTTTGTGTCAGAATACGACGTTTTCTGTCTGTTTAATATAAGTTTTTAATAATAATAATAATAATAACAATAATAATAATAATAATATTAATAATAATAATAATAATAATAATAATAATAATAATAATAAAAATAATAATACTAATAATAGTAATAATAATAATAATAATAATAAAAATAATAATAGTAATAAAAGTAGGCTTAGTTTTCTAAGCAAACATGAAGCTCTTTTTGTGTTATATGAGCGTTTTCTCATTTCTATGCAAGAAATCATCTGTGATCTGTGTTTTTAGGCAAGAAATTGTCTAAAATTAATAACTCATTTTAAAACTGGTATAAAAACATTTACTATACAAAAGTTAATAATAATAATAATAATAATAGTAATAAAAAATAATAATAATAATAATAATAATAATAATAATAATAATAATGATAATAATACTTATAATAATGAATTTCTTTCTAAATTAAAGCTTAGTTTTTCTAAGCAAAAATGATGCTTATTTTGTGTTATCTGAGCGTTTTCTCATTTCTATGCAAGAGATCATCTGTGATCTGTGTTTTTAGGCAAGAAATTGTCTAAATTAATATAACTCATTTTAAAACTGGTACAAAAACATTTACTATACAAAAGTTATAATCGGTTTTTAATAATAATAATATTAATAATAATAATAATAATAGTAATAATAATAATAATAATAATAATAATAATAATAAATATAATAATAATAGTAGTAATAAAAGTAAGCTTAGTTTTCTAAGCAAAAATAAAGCTTATTTTGTGTGTTATATGAGTGTTTTTAGGCAAGAAATTGTCTAAAATTAATAACTCATTTTAAAACTGGTATAAAAACATTTACTATACAAAAGTTAATAATAATAATAATAATAATAATAATAATAATAGTAATAAAAGAAATAATAATAATAATAATAATAATAATAATAATGATAATAATACTTATAATAATGAATTTCTTTTTAAATTAAAGCTTAGTTTTTCTAAGCAAAAATGATGCTTATTTTGTGTTATCTGAGCGTTTTCTCATTTCTATGCAAGAGATCATCTGTGATCTGTGTTTTTAGACAAGAAATTGTCTAAAATTAATAACTCATTTTAAAACTGGTATAAAAACATTTACTATACAAAAGTTATAATCGGTTTTTAATAATAATAATATTAATAATAATAATAATAATAATAATAATAATAATAATAATAATAATAATAGTAATAATAATAATAATAATAATAATAAAAATAATAATAATAGTAGTAATAAAAGTAAGCTTTGTTTTCTAAGCAAAAATGAAGCTTATTTTGTGTTATATGAGCGTTTTCTCATTTCTATGCAAAAGATCATGTGTGATGTGTGTTTTTAGGCAATCTAAGCCATTTTATAGTTTTTAATATTTAACAAAAATTTACTTTAAAATAAAATGTTTGAAAAACTGAAATTAAACTAAATTAATTGTGTCTAACACTTTAGTAGAGGAAAAAGGAGGAGACATAAAAGTCACTAAAGTCTTAGAGTTGTCTTTAGTCGTCATATTAATAACAATAACATTTATAATAACAATACTAGTAGTACTAAATTTGATTATATGCAAGCGCTTAATTAAAGTAACAGTTTTTTTGTTTTTTGCTTATATCTCGAAAACAGATACTCCTATCAATTTTTACTTTTTCACCAAAATTAAAGGTGATAAAATTTCCTACAAAATAGTTATTTGCATTTTTCATGTAGAACTAACCATAAGCGAGATATAAGTTTGAAAGTAATTAATAATTAAAAAAAAGTGTTTTACAGAAAATGTCTTGTGATTTATAATACACTTAATTTATTGGGTCCAATACTTTATTAGAAGAAAAAGGAGGTGACATAAAAGTCACTGAAGTTTTCAGAGTCGTTTTTAAATGCTGCATTTTTGTCTTCGTCTCAAACATTGAAAACTGAATTACATTTTTGTTCAGTAACAGTTACAGTTTTCTTATTGGTTTTTTGCTTATATCTCGAAAACAGTTACTCCTATCAAATTTTATCTTTCTTTCACAATTAAAGCTAATAAAATTTCCAACAAAATAGTTATTTGCACCTCCTTTTTCTTCTAATTAAGTATTGGACCCAATAAATTAAGTGTATTTTAAATCACAAGACATTTTCTGTTAAAACACATTTTTTTTTAATTATTAATTATTTTCAAACTTATATCTCGCTTATGGTTTGTTCTACATGAAAAATGCAAATAACTATTTTGCAGGAAATTTTATCATCTTTAATTTTGGTGAAAAGTTAAAAATTGATAGGAGTTAAAGATTATTTATATCCAACTCTATAACTCGCTTATGGTTGGTCCTACAAAAAAATGCAAATAACTATTTTGTAGGAAATGTTATCAGCTTTAATTTTGAAAAAAAGATAAAAATTGATAGAAGTAACTGTTTTCGAGATATAAGCAAGAGACCAATAAGAAAACTGTAACTGTTACTGAACAAAAATGTAATTCAGTTTTCAATGTTTGAGACGAAGACGAAAATGCAGCATTATTATTATTATTAATGTTATTGTTATTAATATGACGACTAAAAACGACTCTGAAGTCTTTGGTGACTTTTATGTCTTCTCTTTTTCCTATACTAAAGTGTTAGACTCAATTAATTTAGTTTAATTTCGGTTTTTCACACATTATATTTTAAAGCAAATTTTTGTTAAAGATTATTTATATCCAACTCTATAACTCGCTTATGGTTGGTCTTACAAAAGAAATGCAAATAATTATTTTGTAGGAAATTTTATCAGCTTTAATTTTGAAAGAAAGATAAAAATTGATAGGAGTAATTGTTTTC
Source organism: Tribolium castaneum (assembly GCF_031307605.1). Taxonomy (NCBI): domain Eukaryota; kingdom Metazoa; phylum Arthropoda; class Insecta; order Coleoptera; family Tenebrionidae; genus Tribolium; species Tribolium castaneum. The sequence continues at coordinate 10,172,278 of NC_087395.1, read as the reverse complement.
GAGATATAAGCAAAAAACCAAAGTAAAAACTGTTACAGTTACTGAACAAAAATGTAAGTTTTCGAGATATAAGCAAGAAACTGTTACCTTAATTAAGCGCTTGCATATAAGCAAATTTAGTACTATTAGTATTATTATTATTAATGTTATTGTTATTGATATGACGACTAAGAACGACTCTCAAGACTTTGGTGACTTTTATGTCACCTCCTTATTCTTCTAATAAAGTATTGGACCCAATAAATTAAGTGTACTTTAAATCACAAGACATTTTCTGTTAAAGCACTTTTTTTTTAAATATTAATTATTTTTAAACTTATATCTCGCTTATGGTTAGTCCTACATGAAAAATGCAAATTACTATTTTGTAGGAAATTTTATTTTTTAGTTTTTCAAACATTTTATTTTAAAGCAAGTTTTTGTTAAATATTATTTATATCCAACTCTATAACTCGCTTATGGTTGGTCCTACAAGAAAAATGCAAATAACTATTTTGTAGGAAATTTTATCAGCTTTAATTTTGAAAGAAAGATAAAAATTAATAGGAGTAACTGTTTTCGAGATATAAGCAAAAAACCAATAAGAAAACTGTAACTGTTACTGAACAAAAATGTAATTCAGTTTTCAATGTTTGAGACGAAGACGAAAATGCAGCATTATTATTATTATTAATGTTATTGTTATTAATATGACGACTAAAAACGACTCTGAAGTCTTTGGTGACTTTTATGTCTTCTCCTTTTTCCTATACTAAAGTGTTAGACTCAATTAATTTAGTTTAATTTCGGTTTTTCAAAAATTATATTTTAAAGCAAATTTTTGTTAAAGATTATTTATATCCAACTCTATAACTCGCTTATGGTTGGTCTTACAAAAGAAATGCAAATAACTATTTTGTAGGAAATTTTATCAGCTTTAATTTTGAAAAAAAGATAAAAATTAATAGGAGTAATTGTTTTCGAGATATAAGCAAAAAACCAAAGTAAAAACTGTTACAGTTATTGAACAAAAATGTAAGTTTTCGAGATATAAGCAAGAAACTGTTACCTTAATTAAGCGCTTGCATATAAGCAAATTTAGTACTATTAGTATTATTATTATTAATGTTATTGTTATTGATATGACGACTAAGAACGACTCTCAAGACTTTGGTGACTTTTATGTCACCTCCTTTTTCTTCTAATAAAGTATTGGACCCAATAAATTAAGTGTATTTTAAATCACAAGACATTTTCTGTTAAAGCACTTTTCTTTAAATATTAATTATTTTTAAACTTATATCTCGCTTATGGTTAGTCCTACATGAAAAATGCAAATTACTATTTTGTAGGAAATTTTATTTTTTAGTTTTTCAAACATTTTATTTTAAAGCAAGTTTTTGTTAAATATTATTTATATCCAACTCTATAACTCGCTTATGGTTGGTCCTACAAGAAAAATGCAAATAACTATTTTGTAGGAAATTTTATCAGCTTTAATTTTGAAAGAAAGATAAAAATTAATAGGAGTAACTGTTTTCGAGATATAAGCAAAAAACCAATAAGAAAACTGTAACTGTTACTGAACAAAAATGTAATTCAGTTTTCAATGTTTGAGACGAAGACGAAAATGCAGCATTATTATTATTATTAATGTTATTGTTATTAATATGACGACTAAAAACGACTCTGAAGTCTTTGGTGACTTTTATGTCTTCTCCTTTTTCCTATACTAAAGTGTTAGACTCAATTAATTTAGTTTAATTTCGGTTTTTCAAACATTATATTTTAAAGCAAATTTTTGTTAAAGATTATTTATATCCAACTCTATAACTCGCTTATGGTTGGTCTTACAAAAGAAATGCAAATAACTATTTTGTAGGAAATTTTATCAGCTTTAATTTTGAAAAAAAGATAAAAATTAATAGGAGTAATTGTTTTCGAGATATAAGCAAAAAACCAAAGTAAAAACTGTTACAGTTATTGAACAAAAATGTAAGTTTTCGAGATATAAGCAAGAAACTGTTACCTTAATTAAGCGCTTGCATATAAGCAAATTTAGTACTATTAGTATTATTATTATTAATGTTATTGTTATTGATATGACGACTAAGAACGACTCTCAAGACTTTGGTGACTTTTATGTCACCTCCTTTTTCTTCTAATAAAGTATTGGACCCAATAAATTAAGTGTATTTTAAATCACAAGACATTTTCTGTTAAAGCACTTTTCTTTAAATATTAATTATTTTTAAACTTATATCTCGCTTATGGTTAGTCCTACATGAAAAATGCAAATTACTATTTTGTAAGAAATTTTATTTTTTAGTTTTTCAAACATTTTATTTTAAAGCAAGTTTTTGTTAAATATTATTTATATCCAACTCTATAACTCGCTTATGGTTGGTCCTACAAGAAAAATGCAAATAACTATTTTGTAGGAAATTTTATCAGCTTTAATTTTGAAAGAAAGATAAAAATTGATAGGAATAATTGTTTTCGAGATATAAGCAAAAAACCAAAGTGAAAACTGTTACAGTAACTAAACAAAAATGTAATTCAGTTTTTAATGTTTGAGACGAAGACGAAAATGCAGCATTTAAAAACGACTCTGAAGACTTCTGTGACTTTTAAGTCACCTCCTTTTTCTTCTAATAATGTATTGGAACCAAAAAATTAAGTGTATTTTAAATCACAAGACATTTTCTGTTAAAGCACTTTTTTTTAAAATATTGATTATTTTCAAACTTATATCTCGCTTATGGTTAGTCCTACATGAAAAATGCAAATAACTATTTTGTAGGAAATTTTATCAGCTTTAATTTTAGTAAACAGATAAAAATTGATAGGTGTAACTGTTTTCGAGATATTAGCAAGAAACCAAAAAACTGTTACCTTAATAAAGCGCTTGGATATAAGCAAATTTACTACTATTATTATTATTATTATTAATGTTATTGTTATTAATATGACGACTAAAAACGACTCTGAAGACTTTGGTGACTTTTATGTCTTCTCCTTTTTCCTATACTAAAGTGTTAGACACAATAATTTAGTTTAATTTCAGTATTTCAAACATTTTATTTTAAAGCAAATTTTTGTTAAATATTATTTATATCTATCTCTATAACTCGCTTATGCTTGGTCCTACAAGAAAAATACAAATAACTATTTTGTAGGAAATTTTATCAGCTTTAATTTTAGTAAAAAGATAAAAATTGATAGAAGTAACTGTTTTCGAGATATAAGCAAGAAACCAAAAAACTGTTACCTTAATAAAGCGCTTGCATATAAGCAAATTTAGTACTATTAGTATTATTATTATTAATGTTATTGTTATTAATATGACGACTAAAAACGACTCTCAAAACTTTGGTGACTTTTATGTCTTCTCCTTTTTCCTCAACTAAAGTGTTAGTCTTAATCAATTTAGTTTAATTTCGGTTTTTCAAACATTCTATTTTCAAGCAAATTTTTGTTAAAAATTATTTATATCCAACTCTATAACTCGCTTTTGGTTGGTCCTACAAAAAAATGCCAATAACTATTTTGTAGGAAATTTTATCAGCTTTGATTTTGAAAGAAAGATAAAAATTGATAGGAGTAACTGTTTTCGAGATATAAGCAAAAAACCAATAAGAAAACTGTAACTGTTACTAAACAAAAATGTAATTCAGTATTCAATGTTTGAGACAAAGACGAAAATGCAGCATTTAAAATCGACTCTGAAGACTTCAGTGACTTTTATGTCACCTCCTTTTTCTTCTAATAAAGTATTGGACCCATTAAATTAAGTGTATTTTAAATCACAAGACATTTTCTGTTAAAGCACTTTTTTTTAAATATTAATTATTTTCAAACTTATATATCGCTTATGGTTAGTCCTACATAAAAAATGCAAATTACTATTTTGTAGGAAATTTTATCTGCTTTAATTTTAGTAAAAAGATAAAAATTGATAGGAGTAACTGTTTTCGAGATATAAGCAAGAAACCAAAAAACTGTTACCTTAATTAAGCGCTTGCATATAAGCAAATTTAGTACTAAAAACAACTCTGAAGACTTTGGTGATTTTTATGTCTTCTCCTTTTTCCTCTACTAAAGTGTTAGACCCAATTAATTTAGTTTAATATCGGTTTTTCAAACATTTTATTTTAAAGCAAATTTTTGTTAAAGATTATTTATATCCAACTCTATAACTCGCTTATGGTTGGTCCTACAAAAAAATGGAGATAACTATTTTGTAGGAAATTTTATCAGCTTTAATTTTGAAAAAAAGATAAAAATTGATAGGAGTAACTGTTTTCGAGATATAAGCAAGAAACCAAAAAACTGTTACCTTAATAAAGCGCTTGCATATAAGCAAATTTAGTACTATTAGTATTATTATTATTAATGTTATTGTTATTAATATGACGACTAAAGACGACTCTGAAACATTTAGTGACTTTTATGTCTTCTCCTTTTTCCTATACTAAAGTGTTAGACCCAATTAATTTAGTTTAATTTTGGTTTTTCAAACATTTTATTTTAAAGCAAATTTTTGTTAAAGATTATTTATATCCAACTCTATAACTCGCTTATGGTTGGTCTTACAAAAGAAATGCAAATAACTATTTTGTAGGAAATTTTATCAGCTTTAATTTTGAAAGAAAGAAAAAAATTGATAGGAGTAATTGTTTTCGAGATATAAGCAAAAAACCAAAGTGAAAACTGTTACAGTTACTGAACAAAAATGTAATTCAGTTTTCAATGTTTGAGACGAAGACGAAAATGCAGCATTTAAAAACGACTCTGAAGACTTCAGTGACTTTTATGTCACCTCCTTTTTCTTCTAATAGAGTATTGGTCCCAATAAATTAAGTGTATTTTAAATCACAAGACATTTTCTGTTAAAGCACTTTTTTTTTAAATATTAATTATTTTCAAACTTCTATCTCGCTTATGGTTAGTCCTACATAAAAAATGCAAATAACTATTTTGTAGGAAATTTTATCAGCTTTAATTTTAGTAAAAAGATAAAAATTGATAGGAGTAACTGTTTTCGAGATATAAACAAGAAACTGTTACCTTAATTAAGCGCTTGCATATAAGCAAATTTAGTAATATTAGTATTATTATTATTAATGTTATTGTTATTAATAGGACGACTAAAGACGACTCTGAAACATTTAGTGACTTTTATGTCTTCTCCTTTTTCCTCTACTAAAGTGTTAGACACAATTAATCTAGTTTAATTCCGGTTTTTCAAGCATTTTATTTTAAAGCAAATTTTTGTTAAATATTATTTATATCCAACTCTATAACTCGTTTATGCTTGGTCCTACAAGAAAAATGTAAATAACTATTTTGTTGGAAATTTTATCAGCTTTAATTTTGAAAAAAAGATAAAATTTGATAGGAGTAACGGTTTTCGAGATATAAGCAAAAAACCAATAAGAAAACTGTAACTGTTACTGAACAAAAATGTAATTCAGTTTTCAATGTTTGAGACGAAGACGAAAATGCAGCATTATTATTATTATTAATGTTATTGTTATTAATATGACGACTAAAAACGACTCTGAAGACTTTGGTGACTTTTATGTCTTCTCTTTTTTCCTATACTAAAGTGTTAGACTCAATTAATTTTGTTTAATTTCGGTTTTTCAAACATTATATTTTAAAGCAAATTTTTGTTAAAGATTATTTATATCCAACTCTATAACTCGCTTATGGTTGGTCTTACAAAAGAAATGCAAATAACTATTTTGTAGGAAATTTTATCAGCTTTAATTTTGAAAGAAAGATAAAAATTGATAGGAGTAATTGTTTTCGAGATATAAGCAAAAAACCAAAGTAAAAACTGTTACAGTTACTGAACAAAAATGTAAGTTTTCGAGATATAAGCAAGAAACTCTTACCTTAATTAAGCGCTTGCATATAAGCAAATTTAGTACTATTAGTATTATTATTATTAATGTTATTGTTATTAATATGACGACTAAAAACGACTCTGAAGACTTTGGTGACTTTTATGTTTTCTCCTTTTTCCTATACTAAAGTGTTAGACACAATTAATTTAGTTTAATTTCAGTATTTCAAACATTTTATTTTAAAGCAAATTTTTGTTAAATATTATTTATATCTATCTCTATAACTCGCTTATGCTTGGTCCTACAAGAAAAATACAAATAATTATTTTGTAGGAAATTTTATCAGCTTTAATTTTAGTAAAAAGATAAAAATTGATAGGAGTAACTGTTTTCGAGATATAAGCAAGAAACCAAAAAACTGTTACCTTAATAAAGCGCTTGCATATAAGCAAATTTAGTACTATTAGTATTATTATTATTAATGTTATTGTTATTAATATGACGACTAAAAACGACTCTGAAGACTTTAGTGACCTTTATGTCTTCTCCTTTTTCCTCTACTAAAGTGTTAGACACAATTAATTTAGTTTAATTTTAGTTTTTCAAACATTTTATTTTAAAGCAAATTTTTGTTAAAGATTATTTATATCCAACTCTATAACTCGCTTATGGTTGGTCCTTCAAAAAAATGCAAATAACTATTTTGTAGGAAATGTTATCAGCTTTAATTTTGAAAAAAGATAAAAATTGAAAGGAGTAACTGTTTTCGAGATATAAGCAAGAAACCAAAAAACTATTACCTTAATTCAGCGTTTGCATATAAGCAAATTTAGTACTATTAGTTTTATTATTATTAATGTTATTGTTATTAATATGACGACTAAAGACGATTCTGAAACCTTTAGGGACTTTTATGTCTTCTCCTTTTTCCTCCACTAAAGTGTTAGGCACAATTAATTTTGTTTAATTTCAGTTTTTCAAACATTTTATTTTAAAGCAAATTTTTGTTAGATATTATTTATATCCCTCTCTATAACTCGCTTATGCTTGTTCCTACAAGAAAAATGCAAATAATTACTTTGTTGGAAATTTTATCAGCTTTAATTTTGAAAGAAAGATAAAATTTGATAGGTGTAACAGTTTTTGAGAAATAAGCAAAAAACCAATAAGAAAACTGTAACTGTTACTGAACAAAAATGTAATTCAGTTTTCAATGTTTTAGACGAAGACGAAAATGCAGCATTTAAAAACGACTCTGAAGACTTCAGTGACTTTTATGTCACCTCCTTTTTCTTCTAATAAAGTATTGGACCCAATAAATTAAGTGTATTTTAAATCACAAGGCATTTTCTGTTAAAGCACTTTTGTTTTAAATATTAATTATTTTCAAACTTATATTTCGCTTATGGTTAGTCGTACATGAAAAATGCAAATAACTATTTTGTAGGAAATTTTATCAGCTTTAATTTTAGTAAAAAATTGATAGGAGTAACTGTTTTCGAGATATAAGCTAGAAACCAAAAAACTGTTACCTTAATTAAGCGCTTGCATATAAGCAAATTTAGTACTATTGGTATTATTATTATTAATGTTATTGTTATTAATATGACGACTAAAAACGACTCTGAAGGCTTTGGTGACTTTTATGTTTTCTCCTTTTTCCAATATTAAAGTGTTAGACTCAATTAATTTAGTTTAATTTCGGTTTTTCAAACATTATATTTTAAAGCAAATTTTTGTTAAAGATTATTTATATCCAACTCTATAACTCGCTTATGGTTGGTCTTACAAAAGAAATGCAAATAACTATTTTGTAGGAAATTTTATCAGCTTTAATTTTGAAAGAAAGATAAAAATTGATAGGAGTAATTGTTTTCGAGATATAAGCAAAAAACCAAAGTAAAAACTGTTACAGTTACTGAACAAAAATGTAATTCAGTTTTCAATGTTTGAGAGGAAGACGAAAATGCAGCATTTAAAAACGACTCTGAAGACTTCAGCGACTTTTATGTCTCCTCCTTTTTCCTCTACTAAAGTGTTAGACACAATTAATTTAGTTTAATTTCAGTTTTTCAAACATTTTATTTTAAAGCAAATTTTTGTTAAATATTAAAAACTATAAAATGGCTTAGATTGCCTAAAAACACACATCACACATGATCTTTTGCATAGAAATGAGAAAACGCTCATGTAACACACAAAATAAGCTCCATTTTTCCTTATTAAAAGTATAATTATTATTATTACTTTTGTTACTATTACTATTATTATTACTATTATTTATATTGTTATTATTATTATTGTTATTATTATTATTATTAACTTTTGTATAGTAAATGTTTTTATACCAGTTTTAAAATGAGTTATTAATTTTAGACCATTTCTTACCTAAAAACACAGATCACAGATGATTTCTTGCATACAAATGAGAAAACACTCATATAACACACAAAATAAGCTTCATTTTTGCTTAGAAAACTAAGCTTACTTTTATTACTATTATTATTATTTTTATTATTATTATTGTTATTATTATTATTATTATTATTATTATTGTTATTATTATTATTATTATTATTATTATTATTATTATTATTATTATTATTATTATTATTATTATTATTATTATTATTATTATTAATATTATTAATATTATTATTATTATTATTATTATAATTATTATTATTAAAAACCGATTATAACTTTTGTATAGTATTGTTTTTATACCAGTTTTAAAATGAGTGATTAATTTTAGCCAATTTCTTGCCTAAAAACTATAAAATGGCTAAGATTGCCTAAAAACACTGATCACACATGATCTTTTGCATAGAAATGAGAAAACGCTCATATAACACAAAGTAAGCTTCATTTTTGCTTAGAAAACTAAGCTTACTTTTATTACTACTATTATTATTATTATTATTATTATTATTATTATTATTATTATTATTATTATTATTATTATTATTATTATTATTATAATTATTATTATTATTAATATTATTATTATTAAAAACCGATTATAACTTTTGTATAGTAAATGTTTTTATACCAGTTTTAAAATGAGTTATTAGTTTTAGACAATTTCTTGCCTAAAAACACAGATCACAGATGATCTCTTGCATAGAAATGAGAAAACGCTCAGATAACACAAAATAAGCATCATTTTTGCTTAGAAAAACTAAGCTTTAATTTAGAAAGAAATTCATTATTATAAGTATTATTATCATTATTATTATTATTATTATTATTATTATTATTATTATTATTATTATTATTATTATTATTATTATTATTATTATTATTATTACTATTATTATTATTATTTCATTTATTACTATTATTATTATTATTATTATTAACTTTTGTATAGTAAATGTTTTTATACCAGTTTTAAAATGAGTTATTAATTTTATTCAATTTCTTGCCTAAGAACACAGATCACAGATGATCTCTTGCATAGAAATGAGAAAACGCTCATATAACACACAAAATAAGCTTCATTTTTGCTTAGAAAATTAAGCTTACTTTTATTACTATTATTATTATTTTTATTATTATTATTATTATTATTATTATTATTATTATTATTATTATTATTATCATTATTATTATTATTATTATTATTATTATTATTATTATTATTATTATTATTATTATTATTATTATTATTATTAACTTTTGTATAGTAAATGTTTTTATACCAGTTTTAAAATGAGTTATTAATTTTAGACAATTTCTTGCCTAAAAACACAGATCACAGATGATTTCTTGCATAGAAATGAGAAAACACTCATATAACACACAAAATAAGCTTCATTTTTGCTTAGAAAACTAAGCTTACTTTTATTACTATTATTATTATTTTTATTATTGTTATTATAATTATTGTTATTATTATTATTATTATTATTATTAAAAAGTTATATTAAACAGACAGAAAACGTCGTATTCTGACACAAAAAAACGAATTACGTTATAGACTTGACGAGAACGGCGTATCTCGGACTCTTATAGGACTCTTATAGGGTCAAAAAGTATCAGTTTGGATTAAAATAAATTATTTTTGTTAACTCTCAGTCTGAATTGTTCATCAGTTCAAACAAAAACGGCTTATTTTAGACGATCTTTTGCTTTGAACAAGAAAACTTACATCGAACAGACTAAAAACGTATTAATCTGGCATAAAAGAGCAATTTATGTATCACTTTAGATAAAGGCAGCTAATCCTATTCGTTTCATTGCTTAAAATAGACAAAATTGTTAATAAGTCTAACAAAAACGCTGTATTGTAGCACAAAATACTAATTACATTATAGTTTCGACGAGAATAGCTTATTTGGAATGATTCTATGCTTCCAAACGAGTAAATTTTTATTAAACAGATGCCAAACATCATGTTTTGTCCTATGAAGACATTTTATATTGCAGTTTGTATTAAAACAAAATATTTTCGTTGATTCTTTGTTAGAAGCAGCAAACCTAACATTAAAGAATCTGAAAACTTTGTATTCGGACACAAAACACCGAATTTTGTATCAGTTTAGACAAAAACGGTTGATTTTCGACAATATTTTGCTTTGAACAAGAAAACTTATATCAAACTGACTAAAAACGTCTTATTTTAGCACAAAACAAAAGATTTGCGTTATAGTCTTAAAGCTGATTCATGCCACAGTTTAGATAAAAACCAAATATTTTTGTTAATTCATTGTTACAAACAAGAAACCTTACATCAAAGAAACTGAAAACCCCTTATTCAGGCACAGAAATTCGAATTACGTTTCAGTCTGGACAAAAACTGCTTATTTTAGACGATCTTTTGTCTTGAACACGAAAACTTACATTAAAAAGATTAAAAACGTCTTATTCTGGCTGAATACTGCAAATTATATATTACTTTAGATAAAAGCAATTTATCCTGATTACTCCTTTACTTAGAATAGAGTAAACTTGTATAAAACTTAATGAAAACTTTAAATTTCGTCTCAAAGAAATAATTTACGTTATAGTTTTGACCAGCACTGTTTATTTCAAACGAATTTATGATTCGAAACTAATGAACTTTTATGGGGCAGATGCAAAACCACATATTACCATATAAAGCGTTGTTTTAAAGCAAAGTATTACCTTTTGCAACAAGAAATTTCACGTCAAAGAAACTGAAAACTTCGTATCCATGCATAAATATCGAATTACGTATCAGTTTAAGCAAATACAGCTTATTTTAAACGATTCCTTGCTATAAACAAGAAAAATTTTATCAAGCATATTGAAAACGTCTTATTCTCGAAAATTAGAGCAAATTATGTATCAGTTTTAACAAAAGCGGATTACTCTGTTTGATTCTATGCTTAGAGTAGAGTAAACTAGTATAAAACGTAATGAAAACTCTATATTCAAGCTCAAAAGAACAAATTACGTTATAGTTTTGGCAAAAAAAAATATTTCGGACGATTACTACTTCGAAGTAAGCAAACTTTAATTGAACAAGTGCAAAAGCTTTGCTTTAAAATAACGATTTATGTGGTAATATGGTATTTTGCATCTGTTCTATAAAAGTTTACTCGTTTTGCTCCATTGAATCATTCGAAATAAATTATTTTGACACAACAACAACGAAAATAATTTGTTTTTGTTTAAACTGTAACATAAGTCGCTTTTATAAAACGAACTAAGACGTTTGGCATCTGTTTAGTGAAAGTTTTCTCGTTTGGGGGCATAGAATCGTTTGAAATTAAAACTATAACGTAAATTATTTCTTTGTATCACTTTAAAGATTTGCGTTATAGTCTTGACGAGAACTGTTAATTTCAAACGATTCTATGGTTTGAAACCAGTATACTTTCACTGAACAGAGGCAAAACGTCTGATTTCGCCTTTAAAAAACGATTTATGTCACAGTTTGAATTAAAACCAATGATTTTCGTTTATTCATTGTTACAAACAAGAAACCTTACATCAAAGAAACTGAAAACCTCTTATTCAGGCCCAGAAAATCAAATTACGTTTCAGTCTAGACACAAATTGCTTATTTTAGACGACTCTTTCTTTTGAACACGAAAACTTACATTAAAAAGATTAAAAACGTCTTATTCTGGCTCAAAACTGCAAATTATGTATTACTTTGGATAAAAGCAGTTTATCCTGATTACTCCTTTGCTTAGAGTAGAGCAAACTTGTATAAAACTTAATGAAAACTTTAAATTTCGTCTCAAAGAAATAATTTACGTTATAGTTTTGACCAGAACTGTTAATTTCAAACGATTTCATGCCCCCAAACAAGAAAACTTTCACTAAACAAATGCCAAACGTCTTAGTTCGTTTTATAAAAGCGACTTATGATACAGTTTAAACAAAAACCAATTATTTTCGTTGTTGTTGTGTCAAAATAATTTATTTCGAATGATTCAATGGAGCGAAACGAGTAAACTTTTATAGGACAGATGCAAAATACCATATTACCACATAAATCGTTATTTTAAAGCAAAGTATTAGCTTTTGCACTTGTTCAATTAAAGTTTGCTTACTTCAAAGTATGAAATCGTCCGAAATATTTTTTTTTTTGCCAAAACTATAACGTAATTTGTTCTTTTGAGCTTGAATATAGAGTTTTCATTACGTTTTATAGTAGTTTACTCTACTCTAAGCATAGAATCAAACAGAGTAATCCGCTTTTGTTAAAACTGATACATAATTTGCTCTTATTTTCGAGAATAAGACGTTTTCAATATGCTTGATAAAATTTTTCTTGTTTATAGCAAGGAATCGTTTAAAATAAGCTGTATTTGCCTAAACAGATACGTAATTCGATATTTATGCATGGATACGAAGTTTTCAGTTTCTTTGACGTAAAATTTCTTTGCAAAAGGTAATACTTTGCTTTAAAACAACGCTTTATATGGTAATATGTGGTTTTGCATCTGCCCCATAAAAGTTCATTAGTTTCGAATCATAAATTCGTTTGAAATAAACAGTGCTGGTCAAAACTATAATGTAAATTATTTCTTTGAGACGAAATTTAAAGTTTTCATTAAGTTTTATACAAGTTTGCTCTATTCTAAGCAAAGGAGTAATCAGGATAAATTGCTTTTATCTAGAGTAATATATAATTTGCAGTTTTCAACCAGAATAAGACGTTTTTAATCTTTTTAATGTAAGTTTTCGTGTTCAAAACAAAGGATCGTCTAAAATAAGCAGTTTTTGTCCAGACTGAAACGTAATTCGAATTTCTGTGCCTGAATAAGGGGTTTTCAGTTTCTTTGATGTAAGGTTTCTTGTTTGTAACAATGAATTAACAAAAATATTTGGTTTTTATCCAAACTGTGGCATGAATCAGCTTTAAGACTATAACGCAAATCTTTTGTTTTGTGCTAAAATAAGACGTTTTTAGTCAGTTTGATATAAGTTTTCTTGTTGAAAGCAAAATATTGTCGAAAATCAACCGTTTTTGTCTAAACTGATACAAAATTCGGTGGTTTGTGTCCGAATACAAAGTTTTCAGATTCTTTAATGTTAGGTTTGCTGCTTCTAACAAAGAATCAACGAAAATATTTTGTTTTAATACAAACTGCAATATAAAATGTCTTTATAGGACAAAACATGATGTTTGGCATCTGTTTAATAAAAATTTACTCGTTTGGAAGCATAGAATCATTCCAAATAAAGTATTCTCGTCGAAACTATAATGTAATTAGTATTTTGTGCTAAAATACAGCGTTTTTGTTAGATTTTTTAACAATTTTGTCTATTTTAGGCAATGAAACGAAAAGGATTAGCTGCCTTTATCCAAAGTGATACATAAATTGCTCTTTTATGCCAGATTAATACGTTTTTAGTATATTCGATGTAAGTTTTCTTGTTCAAAGCAAAAGATCGTCTAAAATAAGCCGTTTTTGTTTGAACTGATGAACAATTCAGACTGAGAGTCAACAAAAATAATTTGTTTTAATCCAAACTGATACTTTTTGACCCTATAAGAGTCCTATAAGAGTCCGAGATACGCCGTTCTCGTCAAGTCTATAACGTAATTCGTTTTTATGTGTCAGAATACGACGTTTTCTGTCTGTTTAATATAAGTTTTTAATAATAATAATAATAATAATACTAACAATAACAATAATAATAATAATAATAATAATAATAATAATAAAAATAATAATAGTTATAAAAGTAAGCTTAGTTTTCTAAGCAAAAATGAAGCTTATTTTGTGTGTTATATGAGCGTTTTCTCATTTCTATGCAAGAAATCATCTGTGATGTGTTTTTAGGCAAGAAATTGTCTAAAATTAATAACTCATTTTAAAACTGGTATAAAAACATTTACTATACAAAAGTTAATAATAATAATAATAATAATAATAATAATAATAAAAGTAAGCTTAGTTTTCTAAGCAAAAATGAAGCTTATTTTGTGTGTTATATGAGCGTTTTCTCATTTCTATGCAAGAGATCATCTGTGATCTGTGTTTTTAGGCAAGAAATTGTCTAAAATTAATAACTCATTTTAAAACTGGTATAAAAACATTTACTATACAAAAGTTATAATCGGTTAATAATAATAATAATAATAATAATAATAATAATAATAGTAATAATAAAAATAATAGAAATAATAATAATAATAATAAAAATAATAATAATAGTAGTAATAAAAGTAAGCTAGGTTTTCTAAGCAAAAATGAAGTTTATTTTGTGTTATATGAGCGTTTTCTCATTTCTATGCAAAAGATAATGTGTGATCTGTGTTTTTAGACAATCTAAGCCATTTTATAGTTTTTAGGCAAGAAATTGGCTAAAACTAATCACTCGTTTTAAAACTGATATAAAAACAATACTATACAAAAGTAATAATCGGTTTTTAATAATAATAATTATAATAATAATAATAATAATAATAATAATAATAATAATAATAATAATAATATTAATAATAATAATAATAATAATAATAATAATAATAATAATAATAATAATAATAATAATAATAGTAATAGTAACAAAAGTAATAATAATAATAATACTTTTAATAAGGAAAAATGGAGCTTATTTTGTGTGTTACATGAGCGTTTTCTCATTTCTATGCAAAAGATCATGTGTGATCTGTGTTTTTAGGCAATCTAAGCCATTTTATAGTTTTTAATATTTAACAAAAATTAGCTTTAAAATAAAATGTTTGAAAAACTGAAATTAAACTAAATTAATTGAGTCTAACACTTTAGTAGAGGATAAAGGAGGAGACATAAAAGTCACAAAAGTCTTAGAGTTGTCTTTAGTCGTCATAATAATAACAATAACATTTATAATAGCAATACTAGTAGTACTAAATTTGCTTATATGCAAGCGCTTAATTAAGGTAACAGTTTTTTTGTTTTTTGCTTATATCTCGAAAACAGTTACTCCAATCAATTTTTACTTTTTCACCAAAATTAAAGGTGATAAAATTTCCTACAAAATAGTTATTTGCATTTTTCATGTAGAACTAACCATAAGCGAGATATAAGTTAAATAATTAATAATTGAAAAAAAGTGTTTTAACAGAGAATGTCTTGTGATTTAAAATACACTTAATTTATTGGGTCCAATACTTTATTAGAAGAAAAAAAGGTGACATAAAAGTCACTGAAGTCTTCAGAGTCGTTTTTAAATGCTGCATTTTCGTCTCAAGTTTTTAGTCGTCAAATTAATAACAATAACATTAATAATAATAATACTAATATTACTAAATTTGCTTATATGCAAGCGCTTAATTAAGGTAACAGTTTCTTGCTTATATCTCGAAAACAGTTACTCTTATCAATTTTTATTTTTTTACTAAAATTAAAGCTGATAAAATTTCCTACAAAATAGTTATTTGCATTTTTCATGTAGGACTAACCATAAGCGAGATATAAGTTTGAAAATAATCAATATTTAAAAAAAAAGTGCTTTAACAGAAAATGTCTTGTGATTTAAAATACACTTAATTTATTGGGTCCAATACTTTATTAGAAAAAAAAGGAGGTGACTTAAAAGTCACTGAAGTCTTCAGAGTCGTTTTTAAATGCTGCATTTTCGTCTTCGTCTCAAACATTGAAAACTGAATTACATTTTTGTTTAGTAACTGTTACAGTTTTCACTTTGGTTTTTTGCTTATATCTCGAAAACAGTTACTCCTATAAATTTTTATCTTTCCTTCAAAATTAAAGCTGATAAAATTTCCTACAAAATAGTTTTTATCATTTTTTTTGTAGGACCAACCATAAGCGAGTTATAGAGTTGGATATAAATAATCTTTAACAAAAATTTGCTTTAAAATAAAATGTTTGAAAAACCGAAATTAAACTAAATTAATTGGGTCTAACACTTTAGTAGAGAAAAAAGGAGGAGACGTAAAAGTCACCAAAGTCTTCAGAGTCGTTTTTAATCGTCATATTAATAACAATAACATTAAAAATAATAATACTAATAATACTAAATTTGCTTATATGCAAACGCTTAATTAAGGTAACAGTTTTTTGGTTTCTTGATTATATCTCGAAAACAGTTACCCCTATCAATTTTTATCTTTTTACTAAAATTGAAGCTGATAAAATTTCCTACAAAATAGTTATTTGCATTTTTCATGTAGGACTAACCATAAGCGAGATAGAAGTTTGAAAATAATTAATATTTAAAAAAAAAGTGCTTTAACAGATAATGTCTTGTGATTTAAAATACACTTAATTTATTGGGACCAATACTCTATTAGAAGAAAAAGGAGGTGACATAAAAGTCACTGAAGTCTTCAGAGTCGTTTTTAAATGCTGCATTTTCGTCTTCGTCTCAAACATTGAAAACTGAATTACATTTTTGTTCAGTAACTGTAACAGTTTTCACTTTGGTTTTTTGCTTATATCTCGAAAACAATTACTCCTATCAATTTTTTTATCTTTCTTTCAAAATTAAAGCTGATAAAATTTCCTACAAAATAGTTATTTGCATTTCTTTTGTAAGACCAACCATAAGCGAGTTATAGAGTTGGATATAAATAATCTTTAACAAAAATTTGCTTTAAAATAAAATGTTTGAAAAACCGAAATTAAACTAAATTAATTGGGTCTAACACTTTAGTATAGGAAAAACGAGAAGACATAAAAGTCACTAAATGTTTCAGAGTCGTCTTTAGTCGTCATATTAATAACAATAACATTAATAATAATAATACTAATAGTACTAAATTTGCTTATATGCAAGCGCTTTATTGAGGTAACAGTTTTTTGGTTTCTTGCTTATATCTCGAAAACAGTTACTCCTATCAATTTTTACCTTTTTTTCAAAATTAAAACTGATAAAATTTCCTACAAAACAGTTATTTCCATTTTTTTGTAGGACCAACCATAAGCGAGTTATAGAGTTGGATATAAATAATCTTTAACAAAAATTTGCTTTAAAATAAAATGTTTGAAAAACCGATATTAAACTAAATTAATTGGGTCTAACACTTTAGTAGAGGAAAAAGGAGAAGACATAAAAATCACCAAAGTCTTCAGAGTTGTATTTAGTACTAAATTTGCTTATATGCAAGCGCTTTATTAAGGTAACAGTTTTTTGGTTTCTTGCTTATATCTCGAAAACAGTTACTCCTATCAATTTTTATTTTTTTACTAAAATTAAAGCTGATAAAATTTCCTACAAAATAGTAATTTGCATCTTTCATGTAGGACTAACCATAAGCGAGATATAAGTTTGAAAATAATTAATATTTAAAAAAAAAGTGTTTTAACAGAAAATGTCTTGTGATTTAAAATACACTTAATTTAATGGGTCCAATACTTTATTAGAAGAAAAAGGAGGTGACATAAAAGTCACTGAAGTCTTCAGAGTCGATTTTAAATGCTGCATTTTCGTCTTTGTCTCAAACATTGAAAACTGAATTACATTTTTGTTTAGTAACAGTTACAGTTTTCTTATTGGTTTTTTGCTTATATCTCGAAAACAGTTACTCCTATCAATTTTTATCTTTTTTTCAAAATCAAAGCTGATAAAGTTTCCTACAAAATAGTTATTGGCATTTTTTTTGTAGGACTAACCATAAGCGAGTTATAGAGTTGGATATAAATAATCTTTAACAAAAATTTGCTTTAAAATAAAATGTTTGAAAAACCGAAATTAAACTAAATTAATTAAAACTAACACTTTAGTTGAGGAAAAAGGAGAAGACATAAAAGTCACCAAAGTCTTGAGAGTCGTTTTTAGTCGTCATATTAATAACAATAACATTAATAATAATAATACTAATAGTACTAAATTTGCTTATATGCAAGCGCTTTATTAAGGTAACAGTTTTTTGGTTTCTTGCTTATATCTCGAAAACAGTTACTCCTATCAATTTTTATCTTTTTACTAAAATTAAAGCTGATAAAATTTCCTACAAAATAGTTATTCGTATTTTTCTTGTAGGACCAAGCATAAGCGAGTTATAGAGATAGATATAAATAATATTTAACAAAAATTTGCTTTAAAATAAAATGTTTGAAATACTGAAATTAAACTAAATTAATTGTGTCTAACACTTTAGTATAGGAAAAAGGAGAAGACATAAAAGTCACCAAAGTCTTCAGAGTCGTTTTTAGTCGTCATATTAATAACAATAACATTAATAATAATAATACTAATAGTACTAAATTTGCTTATATGCAAGCGCTTTATTAAGGTAACAGTTTTTTGGTTTCTTGCTTATATCTCGAAAACAGTTACTCCTATCAATTTTTATCTGTTTACTAAAACTAAAGCTGATAAAATTTCCTACAAAATAGTTATTTGCATTTTTCATGTAAGACTAACCACAAGCGAGATGTAAGTTTGAAAATAATCAATATTTAAAAAAAAAGTGCTTTAACAGAAAATGTCTTGTGATTTGAAATACACTTAATTTATTGGGTCCAATACATTATTAGAAGAAAAAGGAGGTGACTTAAAAGTCACAGAAGTCTTCAGAGTCGTTTTTAAATGCTGCATTTTCGTCTTCGTCTCAAACATTGAAAACTGAATTACATTTTTGTTTAGTAACTGTAACAGTTTTCACTTTGGTTTTTTGCTTATATCTCGAAAACAATTATTCCTATCAATTTTTATCTTTCTTTCAAAATTAAAGCTGATAAAATTTCCTACAAAATAGTTATTTGCATTTTTCTTGTAGGACCAACCATAAGCGAGTTATAGAGTTGGATATAAATAATATTTAACAAAAACTTGCTTTAAAATAAAATGTTTGAAAAACTAAAAAATAAAATTTCCTACAAAATAGTAATTTGCATTTTTCATATAGGACTAACCATAAGCGAGATATAAGTTTAAAAATAATTAATATTTAAAAAAAAAGTGCTTTAACAGAAAATGTCTTGTGATTTAAAATACACTTAATTTATTGGGTCCAATACTTTATTAGAAGAAAAAGGAGGTGACTTAAATGTCACTGAAGTCTTCAGAGTCGTTTTTAAATGCTGCATTTTCGTCTTCGTCTCAAACATTGAAAACTGAATTACATTTTTGTTCAGTAACAGTTACAGTTTTCTTATTGGTTTTTTGCTTATATCTCGAAAACAGTTACTCCTAACAATTTTTATCTTTCTTTCAAAATTAAAGCTGATAAAATTTCCTACAAAATAGTTATTTGCATTTTTCTTGTAGGACCAACCATAAGCGAGTTATAGAGTTGGGTATAAATAATATTTAACAAAAACTTGCTTTAAAATAAAATGTTTGAAAAACTAAAATTAAACTAAATTAATTGTGTCTAACACTTTAGTAGAGGAAAAAGGAGAAGAGATAAAGGTCACTAAAGGTTTCAGAGTCGTCTTTAGTCGTCATATTAATAACAATAACATTAATAATAATACTAATAGTACTAAATTTGCTTACATGCAAACGCTTAATTAAGGTAACA
This sequence comes from Tribolium castaneum, assembly GCF_031307605.1. NCBI lineage: Eukaryota > Metazoa > Arthropoda > Insecta > Coleoptera > Tenebrionidae > Tribolium > Tribolium castaneum. Next base: position 10,152,538 of record NC_087395.1, on the reverse strand, counting down.
GTTTTTTGGTTTCTTGCTTATATCTGGAAAACAGTTACTTATATCAATTTTTATCTTTTTACTAAAATTAAAGCTGATAAAATTTTCTACAAAATAGTTATTTGCATTTTTCATGTAAGACTAAGCATAAGCGAGATATAAGTTTAAAAATGATTAATATTTAAAAAAAAAGTGCTTTAACAGAAAATGTCTTGTGATTTAAAATACACTTAATTTATTGGGTCCAATACTATATTAGAAGAAAAAGGAGGTGACATAAAAGTCGCTGAAGTCTTCAGAGTCGTTTTTAAATGCTGCATTTTCGTCTTCGTCTCAAACATTGAAAACTGAATTACATTTTTGTTCAGTAACTGTAACAGTTTTTACTTTGGTTTTTTGCTTATATCTCGAAAACAATTACTCCTATCAATTTTTATCTTTCTTTCAAAATTAAAGCTAATAAAATTTCCTACAAAATGATTATTTGCATTTCTTTTGTAAGACCAACCATAAGCGAGTTATAGAGTTGGATATAAATAATCTTTAACAAAAATTTGCTTTAAAATATAATGTTTGAAAAACCGAAATTAAACTAAATTAATTGAGTCTAACACTTTAGTATAGGAAAAAGGAGAAGACATAAAAGTCACCAAAGACTTCAGAGTCGTTTTTAGTCGTCATATTAATAACAATAACATTAATAATAATAATAATGCTGCATTTTCGTCTTCGTCTCAAACATTGAAAACTGAATTACATTTTTGTTCAGTAACAGTTACAGTTTTCTTATTGGTTTCTTGCTTATATCTCGAAAACAGTTACTTCTATCAATTTTTATCTTTTTTTCAAAATTAAAGCTGATAACATTTCCTACAAAATAGTTATTTGCATTTTTTTGTAGGACCAACCATAAGCGAGTTATAGAGTTGGATATAATCTTTAACAAAAATTTTCTTTAAAATAAAATGTTTGAAAAACTAAAATTAAACCAAATTAATTGTGTCTAACACTTTAGTAGAGGAAAAAGGAGAAGACATAAAGGTCACTAAAGTCTTCAGAGTCGTTTTTAGTCGTCATATTAATAACAATAACATTAATAATAATAATACTAATAGTACTAAATTTGCTTATATGCAAGCGCTTAATTAATGTAACAGTTTTTTGGTTTCTAGCTTATATCTCGAAAACAGTTACACCTATCAAATTTTATCTTTCTTTCAAAATTAAAGCTGATAAAATTTCCAACAAAGTAATTATTTGCATTTTTCTTGCAGGACCAAGCATAAGCGAGTTATAGAGATGAATATAAATAATATCTAACAAAAATTTGCTTTAAAATAAAATGTTTGAAAAACTGAAATTAAACTAAATTAATTGTGTCTAACACTTTAGTGGAGAAAAAAGGAGAAGACATAAAAGTCTTTAAAGGTTTCAGAATCGTCTTTAGTCGTCATATTAATAACAATAACATTAATAAACTAATAGTACTAAATTTGCTTATATGCAAACGCTGCATTAAGGTAATAGTTTTTTGGTTTCTTGCTTATATCTCGAAAACAGTTACTCCTATCAATTTTTAACTTTTCACCAAAATTAAAGATGATAAAATTTCCTGCAAAATAGTTATTTGCATTTTTCATGTAGAACAAACCATAAGCGAGATATAAGTTTGAAAATAATTAATAATTAAAAAAAAAATGTGTTTTAACAGAAAATGTCTTGTGATTTAAAATACACTTAATTTATTGGGTCCAATATTTAATTAGAAGAAAAAGGAGGTGCAAATAACTATTTTGTTGGAAATTTTATTAGCTTTAATTGTGAAAGAAAGATAAAATTTGATAGGAGTAACTGTTTTCGAGATATAAGCAAAAAACCAATAAGAAAACTGTAACTGTAACTGAACAAAAATGTAATTCAGTTTTCAATGTTTGAGACGAAGACAAAAATGCAGCATTTAAAAACGACTCTGAAAACTTCAGTGACTTTTATGTCACCTCCTTTTTCTTCTAATAAAGTATTGGACCCAATAAAGTAAGTGTATTATAAATCACAGGACATTTTCTGTTAAAACACTTTTTTTTAATTATTAATTACTTTCAAACTTATATCTCGCTTATGGTTAGTTCTACATGAAAAATGCAAATAACTATTTTGTAGGAAATTTTATCACCTTTAATTTTGGTGAAAAAGTAAAAATTGATAGGAGTAACTGTTTTCGAGATATAAGCAAAAAACGAAAAAACTGTTACTTTAATTAAGCGCTTGCATATAAGCAAATTTAGTACTACTAGTATTGTTATTATAAATGTTATTGTTATTAATATGACGACTAAAGACAACTCTAAGACTTTAGTGACTTTTATGTCTCCTCCTTTTTCCTCTACTAAAGTGTTAGACACAATTAATTTAGTTTAATTTCAGTTTTTCAAACATTTTATTTTAAAGCAAATTTTTGTTAAATATTAAAAACTATAAAATGGCTTAGATTGCCTAAAAACACACATCACACATGATCTTTTGCATAGAAATGAGAAAACGCTCAGATAACACAAAATAAGCATCATTTTTGCTTAGAAAAACTAAGCTTTAATTTAGAAAGAAATTTATTATTATAACTACTATTATCATTATTATTATTATTATTATTATTATTATTATTATTATTATTATTATTATTATTATTATTATTATTATTATTATTAACTTTTGTATAGTAAATGTTTTTATACCAGTTTTAAAATGAGTTATTAATTTTAGACAATTTCTTTCCTAAAAACACTCATATAACACACAAAATAAGCTTCATTTTTGCTTAGCAAACTAAGCTTACTTTTATTACTATTATTATTATTTTAATTATTATTATTATTATTATTGTTATTATTATTATTATTATTATTATTATTATTATTATTATTATTATTATTATTATTGTTATTATTATTATTATTATTGTTATTATTATTGTTATTATTATTATTATTATTATTATTATTATTATTATTATTAAAAACCGATTATAACTTTTGTATAGTATTGTTTTTATACCAGTTTTAAAATGAGTGATTAATTTTAGCCAATTTCTTGCCTAAAAACTATAAAATGGCTTAGATTGCCTAAAAACACAGATCACACATGATATTTTGCATAGAAATGAGAAAACGCTCATATAACACAAAATAAACTTTATTTTTGCTTAGAAAACTAAGCTTACTTTTATTACTACTATTATTATTATTTTTAATATTATTATTATTACTATTATTAGTTTTATTATTTTTATTATTATTATTATTATTATTATCATTGTTATTATTATTATTATTATTAAAAACTTATATTAAACAGACAGAAAACGTCGTATTCTGACACAAAAAAACGAATTACGTTATAGACTTGACGAGAACGGCGTATCTCGGACTCTTATAGGACTCTTATAGGGTCAAAAAGTATCAGTTTGGATTAACATAAATTATTTTTGTTGACTCTCAGTCTGAATTGTTCATCAGTTCAAACAAAAACGGCTTATTTTAGACGATCTTTTGCTTTGAACAAGAAAACTTACATCGAACAGACTAAAAACGTATTAATCTGTCATAAAAGAGCAATTTATGTATCACTTTAGATAAAGGCAGCTAATCCTATTCGTTTCATTGCTTAAAATAGACAAAATTGTTAATAAATCTAACAAAAACGCTGTATTCTAGCACAAAATACTAATTACATTATAGTATCGACGAGAATAGCTTATTTGGAATGATTCTATGCTTCCAAACGAGTAAATTTTTATTAAACAGATGCCAAACATCATGTTTTGTCCTATAAAGACATTTTATATTGCAGTTTGTATTAAAACAAAATATTTTCGTTGATTCTTTGTTAGAAGCAGCAAACCTAACATTAAAGAATCTGAAAACTTTGTATTCGGACACAAACCACCGAATTTTGTATCAGTTTAGACAAAAACGGTTGATTTTCGACAATATTTTGCTTTGAACAAGAAAATTTATATCAAACTGACTAAAAACGTCTTATTTTAGCACAAAACAAAAGATTTGCGTTATAGTCTTGAAGCTGATTCATGACACAGTTTAGATAAAAACCAATTATTTTTGTTAATTCATTGTTACAAACAAGAAACCTTACATCAAAGAAACTGAAAACCCCTTATTCAGGCACAGAAATTCGAATTACGTTTCAGTCTTGACAAAAGCTGCTTATTTTAGACGATCCTTTGTTTTGAACACGAAAACTTACATTAAAAAGATTAAAAACGTCTTATTCTGGCTGAAAACTGCAAATTATATATTACTCTAGATAAAAGCAATTTATCCTGATTACTCCTTTACTTAGAATAGAGTAAACTTGTATAAAACTTAATGAAAACTTTAAATTTAGTCTCAAAGAAATAATTTACGTTATAGTTTTGACCAGCACTGTTTATTTCAAACGAATTTATGATTCGAAACTAATGAACTTTTATGGGGCAGATGCAAAACCACATATTACCATATAAAGCGTTGTTTTAAAGCAAAGTATTACCTTTTGCAACAAGAAATTTCACGTCAAAGAAACTGAAAACTTCGTATCCATGCATAAATATCGAATTACGTATCAGTTTAGGCAAATACAGCTTATTTTAAACGATTCATTGCTATAAACAAGAAAAATTTTATCAAGCATATTGAAAACGTCTTATTCTCGAAAATAAGAGCAAATTATGTATCAGTTTTGACAAAAGCGGATTACTCTGTTTGATTCTATGCTTAGAGTAGAGTAAACTACTATAAAACGTAATGAAAACTCTATATTCAAGCTCAAAAGAACAAATTACGTTATAGTTTTGGCAAAAAAAAAATATTTCGGACGATTACATACTTCGAAGTAAGCAAACTTTAATTGAACAAGTGCAAAAGCTAATACTTTGCTTTAAAATAACGATTTATGTGGTAATATGGTATTTTGCATCTGTCCTATAAAAGTTTACTCGTTTCGCTCCATTGAATCATTCGAAAGAAATTATTTTGACACAACAACAACGAAAATAATTTGTTTTTGTTTAAACTGTAACATAAATCGCTTTTATAAAACGAACTAAGACGTTTGGCATCTGTTTATTGAAAGTTTTCTCGTTTGGGGGCATAAAATCGTTTGAAATTATCAGTTCTGGTCAAAACTATAACGTAAATTATTTCTTTGTATCACTTTAAAGATTTGCGTTATAGTCTTGACGAGAACTGTTAATTTCAAACGATTCTATGCTTTGAAACCAGTATACTTTCACTGAACAGAGGCAAAACGTCTGATTTCGCCTTTAAAAAACGATTTATGTCACAGTTTGGATTAAAACCAATGATTTTCGTTTATTCATTGTTACAAACAAGAAACCTTACATCAAAGAAACTGAAAACCTCTTATTCAGGCCCAGAAAATCAAATTACGTTTCAGTCTAGACACAAATTGCTTATTTTAGACGATTCTTTCTTTTGAACACGAAAAGTTACATTAAAAAGATTAAAAACGTCTTATTCTGGCTCAAAACTGCAAATTATGTATTATTTTGGATAAAAGCAGTTTATCCTGATTACTCCTTTGCTTAGAATAGAGCAAACTTGTATAAAACTTAATGAAAACTTTAAATTTCGTCTCAAAGAAATAATTTACGTTATAGTTTTGACCAGAACTGTTAATTTCAAACGATTTTATGCCCCCAAACGAGAAAACTTTCACTAAACAAATGCCAAACGTCTTAGTTCGTTTTATAAAAGCGACTTATGTAACAGTTTAAACAAAAACAAATTATTTTCGCTGTTGTTGTGTTAAAATAATTTATTTCGAATGATTCAATGGAGCGAAACGAGTAAACTTTTATAGGACAGATGCAAAATACCATATTACCACATAAATCGTTATTTTAAAGCAAAGTATTAGCTTTTGCACTTGTTCAATTAAAGTTTGCTTACTTCGAAGTATGTAATCGTCCGAAATATTTTTTTTTGCCAAAACTATAACGTAATTTGTTCTTTTGAGCTTGAATATAGAGTTTTCATTACGTTTTATAGTAGTTTACTCTACTCTAAGCATAGAATCAAACAGAGTAATCCGCTTCTGTTAAAACTGATACATAATTTGCTCTTATTTTCGAGAATAAGACGTTTTCAATATGCTTGATAAAATTTTTCTTGTTTATAGCAAGGAATCGTTTAAAATAAGCTGTATTTGCTTAAACTGATACGTAATTCGATATTTATGCATGGATACGAAGTTTTCAGTTTCTTTGACGTGAAATTTCTTGTTGCAAAAGGAAATACTTTGCTTTAAAACAACGCTTTATATGGTAATATGTGGTTTTGCATCTGCCCCATAAAAGTTCATTAGTTTCGAATGATAAATTCGTTTGAAATAAACAGTGCTGGTCAAAACTATAATGTAAATTATTTCTTTGAGACGAAATTTAAAGTTTTCATTAAGTTTTATACAAGTTTACTCTATTCTAAGTAAAGGAGTAATCAGGATAAATTGCTTTTATCTAGAGCAATATATAATTTGCAGTTTTCAGCCAGAATAAGACGTTTTTAATCTTTTTAATGTAAGTTTTCGTGTTCAAGACAAAAGATCGTCTAAAATAAGCAGTTTTTGTCCAGACTGAAACGTAATTCGAATTTCTGTGCCTGAATAAGGGGTTTTCAGTTTCTTTGATGTAAGGTTTCTTGTTTGTAACAATGAATTAACAAAAATATTTGGTTTTTATCCAAACTGTGGCATGAATCAGCTTTAAGACTATAACGCAAATCTTTTGTTTTGTGCTAAAATAAGACGTTTTTAGTCAGTTTGATATAAGTTTTCTTGTTCAAAGCAAAATATTGTCGAAAATCAACCGTTTTTGTCTAAACTGATACAAAATTCGGTGGTTTGTGTCCGAATACAAAGTTTTCAGATTCTTTAATGTTAGGTTTGCTGCTTCTAACAAAGAATCAACGAAAATATTTTGTTTTAATACAAACTGCAATATAAAATGTCTTCATAGGACAAAACATGATGTTTGTCATCTGTTTAATAAAAATTTACTCGCTCGGAAGCATAGAATCATTTCAAATAAGCTATTCTCGTCGAAACTATAATGTAATTAGTATTTTGTGCTAGAATACAGCGTTTTTGTTAGATTTATTAACAATTTTGTCTATTTTAAGCAATGAAACGAATAGGATTAGCTGCCTTTATCTAAAGTGATACATAAATTGCTCTTTTATGCCAGATTAATACGTTTTTAGTCTGTTCGATGTAAGTTTTCTTGTTCAAAGCAAAAGATCGTCTAAAATAAGCCGTTTTTGTTTGAACTGATGAACAATTCAGACTGAGAGTCAACAAAAATAATTTATTTTAATTCAAACTGATACTTTTTGACTCTATAAAAGTCCTATAAGAGTCCGAGATACGCCATTCTCGTCAAGTCTATAACGTAATTCGTTTTTTTGTGTCAGAATACGACGTTTTCTGTCTGTTTAATATAAGTTTTTAATAATAATAATAATAATAATAACAATAATAATAATAAT